>NC_053495.1:139300299-139470299 GCF_905171775.1 Rana temporaria
AGGATTTCTGATAGATCTGGGGAGAGGACTTGTGCTGGTATGGGGGATTTGGGGAAGGAAGGATTTGTGCCAGGATGGAGGTATGTTGTGCTGGAAGGATTTGGGGGTTTAAAAGGATTTGCTCTGGATAGGATTCATTCCAAGCATGGGGGGAGGTTGTGCTGGAAGTGGGAATTCAGGGGAAAAGATCTGTGCTAGAAGTGGGGAGAGGATTGTGTTGGGGGGAGATTGGGAGGAGGGAATCGTGCTGGGGGGGGGGTTTGAAGAGGCGGAAGAAGTGTGGTGGAGGGGAGAGTTGGGGAGGGTGGAAGAAGATTTGTTCTGTGGAAGGGGGAGGAAGATTTGTGTTGGGAAGGGGGGTGGGGGGGGGATTTGTCCTGGGAGAGAGAAGGAGGATTTCTGCTGGTGGGGAGGGGCGTTTAATGTGCAGATTAATGCTTGATTGTTTTTTTTTTGGATGGAGTGGTGATTTTTTGCCGAAAGGGTAAAGTAGGGGAGCATATTGCCTGCTGAGGGAATTTTGCACTCCCCTTACTCCTACACTGTGCATTACATATCCTGACTTTTGCACTCTTTTTGTTCTGTACTCCTGACCCCTACCATGCATTACATACGCTTGACCCCTGCATTCTCTGCATAACACTCCTGTGCCCTGCATTCAGTGCATTACACACTCCCATGCCCTGTATTCTGTGAATTACCTATTCCTCGACCCTGCTCTCTGTGCGTCTTGTACTACTCAACCCAGTACTGACCACTGTGTGTTACAACATACTCCTGATCTTTGAACACTGAACTGCATTACACACCTTGGACCCCTGCACTTTGTGTTATATATCCTAAACCCAAAACTGACTGCAGAACTTTGTGCATTGCACACCACCAACCCCTGCACTCTGCCTTAAAGTCTCCTGCACTATATAGACAATATTAAACATTATATACTTCCCACCAAATTGTTCATTGCCTCAACAGTTGCTGGTTGCTATGCAGTCGCTTAGGCTCATACAAAGTGTTAGCTCTCTCTATATTTTCAGTGTGTGAAAAACCATATGAAATAGAACCTTTTATTTTTCAATGGCTCTACTGAAGTATGTATGTGTCTCTGAGACTCTTGCTTGTGGCATAGAAATCAAAGTTTCTTTTATAGGTACAAGTGAGCCCGGGTTTTGTCTAACCATGCCCTTAAGCCCCTGCCACTGTTAACAGTTTGCTCACAATCACTTTTTGCCACAGCACGCTATGCACGCCACGGGTCACTGCCTCCCTTAAGTGTCCCTCATTGTGAAGTTCAGAAGTTGGAAGGTATGCATTAGGCAATAACTGATGCCTCCACCAAACCCCATGGAAAGACTAAGATTAATAAATAAACTGTTAATATACCAGTCAGTTGGAGCTTAAAACTTATTTTATCTAAGTTAAACAGCTCATCTATTAATTTTCTAAGGCTAGCCATACGTGGCTCGAATTTCAGATAATTTCTATGAAGCGGACAAAAATTAAGCCGTGGTAGCTCTGCTGACACCCCCAAGCTCAACAAACTTCAGTTTGGAAATCAAAGGTACCCATAAAAAAGGCAGCCAAACAGTGACTGCACCCCACCTGTCAAAATACAATAGCCAGAAGCAGGAGATTTCTCCACCCATGCTGTTTATTGTGGATGGGGGAATCTTCATACCATTGGGCTGAATGAGAGAAATCTTTACATGTATGGCCAGCTTGAGGGTAAAGTCTAAGCAGTGTAAGAAGCAAACATCATGTTTAAAGCTGAAGTCTAGGTGTGAATACAAGGCATTCTCTGATTGAATGGGGTGGAGAGGTAAGAGGAAATCATAATCTCCTGCTCCCCCAATCAGAGAACGCCTTGTATTTATTGAAAAAATACAAGACACTCTGTGAATGGTCACAGTGCCAAGCAAGCAACTCCCCTGTATTCACTATGCAGAAGGAAAGCCGCTTGACACAGGACCTGGAAGAATGCAGGATCACTGTAGTGGTTGCAACTAATACAGTGATTGTCACCTCTCACAACAGTCCCTCAGGTAAGAGATATGCATACTTACATTGGTCCAAGTTGGACCAACATAACTATGCAATAAAGATCATACCTAGACGTTAGCATTAAACATGAAAATAGGCCTGTGTTTTGGATCCCAAATAGATCCTTTACCAAGTCTAGTCCGTTATAGAGATAGTTAAAAGTCATATCACCACAGAGTGGAACGGTGGATATGAAAATTAGGTACACAATGCCACATCCCGATAGATTTAATTGTTAGAGGATAAATTGGCAGATGTCTAATTATATGTCTCAGTTGTCCATATAGTGGCATTCCAAAGGTGTATCGTCCCAATTGAGTATCCCCTGTAATTCTCAGTTTAGGATGACAGTCTCTGTGTAGTAGAGATGGCTTTGAATGCCACTATATGGACAACTGAGACATATAAATAGTGGGGGTTCCCCTAATTAATCCATAAGCTCCATAACAGTTGCCTATCAGAAAGTCTTTCTGTTTTTTTAACCACTTTTCGCAAGGTCCAGGTGAGTTTGTATCTATAGATTTTCTCTGAAGCCATTTGAGGATATATCCCTGCATTTCTTTGCTGTGTTGCTGACCGCGTTCGCCGTTTACTTTTACTCTTTGCTTTTAAACTCATACGCCATAAGCTCCTGAAGAAGCGTCTTTTGAATACGTGCGAGCTGAGCTGCATATGACACACTGCCTTTCCTTTTTTATCATGCCAATATATCAACCTGTAGGAAGTGACCTTTGGGTCCTCGTTTCTAAGTATACTATACCATATTTGATTTGTGGGTGGTGTGTTATTTTTGGTCTGGGGCATATTTATGAATAGTTAATGAATTAAGATCTGCTTTGTATGTTTTCTGTAATAGAATTTTTATTTTTATATACATTTGTGTTATGCCTATAAAGTCCATCATCTTCCAACTTATCCTCTAATAGTCCGTTATATACATTTAAAATATACACACCATACACCCACATATGAAAAGTAGAAGGATAAAACCAACAAGCCATTAATAAGCTCAAAAGAGAACTTTTATGCACAAATCACATTGCAGAGGATGCTGAGTTTGCATTGATTGTTGATAATCCCCCAAAAATCCCCCAAAAATAATATAAACAGAAAGGGCCTGATTAAAAAAAGTAATTAAAACAAAAGGCAAAACCAAAACTTGTTTGTTCTTAAATGCAGACTTAACAAAACTTAGGTTAAACTCTAGCCAAAATATTTTTCGACTTTTGAATACAGTGTATAATGCTTATAACCTCTCTCAGGCTTTTATTTAGATTTCTATCCCCAGGGGGGATTTTCCACAAACTTATGAGGGTTGATTAACTAGAAGCAGACAGACTTTTCACTTTGCAAGGGACCTTGTGCCCTGCATGGGAATTTTCCCTAAAAGCTCATAGCTCAGTAAATGAGTTAAAGCTTTGTTGACTTCCCTCATCCAATCATGTACAAGAAAATTTATGATTTTTCTTTATCTTCCTTGCATGCAATTGGATATTCTTTACAAATTAAAATTTCACCACATTCACTAAGCTCTAAACTCTCATGCAAAGTGCAACTTCCCTTGCAAAGTGAACAGCATATTTGCCTTTAATAAATCAATCTCATGGACTCTAAACTTGATAAAAGATATATTTGGGATCCAAAACACTGATTCATGTTCATAATAAAATAAAAGATCTGTTTTCTCTGCATAAACAAAGCTCTTAGTACCAACTTACCTTCAATCCTGAATTCTAAAAACCGTGTGCTAGGAAAATACTGTCAAGCTTAAGAAGAACTTTTTAATGAAATACGAAGGACATGCTACACCAGCAGAACACTTTCAAAATGTGCTTTCTTTCCTAAAACAAATTTAGTTACTGTATTTATCGGCGTATAACACACACTTTTTCTCCCTGAAAATAGGGGGAAAATCATCTCCTGTTTGCTCGGCTCTCACTCGACTCGGCTCTAACGTCACACACACAGTCGCGCTTCCCCCACTGGCATTGGACCAGTGTTCTATCAATCACAGGAGCTAGTCCAATGCCGATGGCGGAGGCGGGACTGTGTATGTGACTGCCGCCGAGTGAACAGGAGATGACGGCTCGGTGATTCCCTCACTCCACGAGAGATGGTGAGGCTGCAAATGGGGACATAGGCTGCATCTAGGCTGAAGATGGGTGCATAGGCTGCATTTAGGCTGGAGATGGGCACATAGACTGGAGATGGGCACATAGACTGGAGATGGGCACATAGGCTGGAGATGGGCACATAGACTGCATTTAGGCTGGAGATGGGCACATGGGCTGCATTTAGGCTGGAGATAGGCACATAGGCTGGAGATGGGCACAGATTAGGCTGCATTGAGGCTGCAGATGGACACTGACCATAAAATTAAAAAAAAAAATTTTCCTGAAACTTCCCTCTTAAATTGGGGTGCGTGTTATACGCCGGCGCATGTTATACGCCGATAAATACGGTAATTTGTGAAAAGTGATTGTCCACCTAGCCAAATACTTCACTCTTAGTCTACATACTGCCTAATACAATGTTGCAATCAGAGGGCCAGATTCACAGACAAATACGTTGCGCAGCGGCGGCGTAACGTATCCCATTTACGTTACACCACCGCAAGTTTACAGCGCAAGTGCCTGATTCACAAAGCACTTACCTGTAAACTTGTGGTGGTGTAACATAAATCCGCTCGGGGCAAGCCCGCCTAATTCAAATGGGGCGGGCACCATTTAAATTAGGCGCGTTCCCGCGCCGAACGTACTGCGCATGCTCCGTCCGTCAAATTACCCAACGTGCATTGCGCTAAATGACGTCGCAAGGACGTCATTGGTTTCGACGTTAAGGTAAATGGCGTCCAGCGCCATTCACGGACGACTTACGCAAACAACGTGATTTTTCAAATTTCAACGCGGGAACAACGGCCATACTTAACATTGGCTAGTCCACCTAGAGGGCAGCCTTAGTTTTACGTGGCATATCTCGACGGAAACAACGTAAAGTTAGAGCGACGGGTAAAGCGTACGTTCGTGAATCGTGTAACTAGTCATTTGCATATTCTATGCCGACCGCAATGGAATCGCCACCTAGCGGCCGGCCTAGAATTGCATCCTAAGATCCGACGGTGTAAGTCAATTACACCTGTCGGATCTTAGGGCTATCTATGCGTAACTGATTCTATGAATCAGCCGCATAGATACAACAATCGTATCTCAGAGATACAATGGCGTATCAGGAGATACACCGTCGTATCTCTTCTGTGAATCTGGCCCCCAGTTTATGAGTACAGACTGAAAAAAAATATATGTTTCAAATCAGGATTTTCCATTTTAAATAGACTTAATAGACAAAAAAAATAATCTAAACACATTTGGAAAGCAGCTGCAATTACACGAGGTGCATATATTTATATTTTTCAGCATTTAAAGAGGGTGGTCCACTCTAAGACAACCTATCCTTAACCCAATAAGCCCCATGTGCACACTTTAGAGGGCATCACCTCATTTTCTATACAGATGACTAACAATATACCCTATTATGTGCTGAAGAACGCAAAAAATCTGTATTTCCATGAAGGTACCCAGCTATAAAGGATTCTACTAGCTACACATGAAATAATCAGGCCATAAGAGGCATGTGAAGTAGAACTCATTTTTTTTTATCCCATTTGTGATCGAGTAAGGGAGGGTTATAACCTCAGCCAGCATTTTTTTTTAGATGAAGAACTGCTTTACTATAAAATTTAACATACCCTAGAGCTAAATGTCAAGCACTGAAAGTAATTGGGAGGTTTAGGCACAGGGACACAGATTAAGGAAGGATATCCAAAAGTTACAACCCCCTTTCACTTTTCGGCAAGACAGCTTTCAAAAGGCAGAAAAAATGAGACATGCGCAAATCTTCCATTTCTCTATCATTCATTGAGGAACATATATTCAGAGTAAGCAATTTAGGCTTCAAGTTTTTTACTATATCCTGTTAACGGTTTAAGTCAAAAGTTAGCATTCCACCCATCCTAGACTTGAAGGCTCTCAACACCTTTATTTGTCCTCAGAAGTTCAGGATTGAGTCTATTTGGTCAGTTACTGCCTCCCTCCATCAGGGGAGCCAATAAATGACTGAATAGACTCTCCTATTTTTTTTAAGATGAATGAAAGGGGTTGTAAAGGTTCGTTTTTTATTTTCTAAATAGGTTCCTTTAAGCTAGTGCATTGTTGGTTCACTTACCTTTTCCTTTGATTTCCCTTCTAAATGTTTTTTTTCTTTGTCTGAATTTCTCACTTCCTGTTTCTCCTCAGTAAGCTTGCCCCCATCATCTGGCTGGGGGTTAGTCAGCCAGAACAGCTTACAGAGGAGGAACAGGAAGTAAGAAATTCAGACAAAGAAAGCAAAGAAAATAAAAAAAAATTAGAAGGGAAATCGAACGAAAAAGGTTTGTGAACCAACAATGCACTAGCTTAAAGGAACCTATTAAAAAAAATAAAAAACAAACATTTACAACCCCTTGAATGTTTTGAGAGCCTTCAAAGTCAAATGGGTCAAATGTCACCTTTTGGCTTTGGACCTGTATAGAGGTTGGGGTAAAAATCTATGCTTATTTTAAAGTTGTGTTCCTCAATGGACTTTACAGTGAGTACCAAGGGCCAAATCCTCAAAAAACCTGCCTAACTTAACTTTCAGCAGTTAAGTTACACAGGCGTAAAATTTCTACCTAAGTGCCCGATCCACAGAGCACTTACCTAGAAATTACACGCCGTGTAACTTAAGTGCCTCCGTCGCAAGGCGGTCGTCTGATCGAGGGGGCGATTCCTATTTAAATGAGGCGCGCTCCCGCGCCGGACGTTCGGCGCATGCGTGTGACATAATTTTTCCCGACGTGCATCGTGCGAACGTACTTTACGCCGGGCTTTGTGGATCGCGACGGGACAATAAAGTTGCGTCGGGAAAAAAAAAAAGTTACGCGCCGGGAAAAAAAAATTCGAAATTTAAAAAAAATCGCGGCGATCGAAAAAAAGGTTTGTTTTTACAAGGTCTGAACAGTTTAGGCCTTGTAAAAGCATCCCTAATTTTACGCATGCAAAACGTAACTTACGCAGAAAAAACAAAGCTAAAAAGCTTTGTGGATCTGCCTAAGTACTCATTTGCATACGCAAAGCGGCATTTCGACTCGAAATGCCCCCAGCAGCGGATGCGGTACTGCATCCTAAGATCCGACAGTGTAAGTCTATTACAGATGTCGGATCTTCTGCCTATCTTTGGAAAAATCCTTCTGAGGATCGTTTCCAAAGATAGGCACAGGGATACGCAGGCTGAACAGCAGTTCCGCCTGCGTATCTCCTTTGAAGATTTGGCCCAAAATTCCCATGTTTCCTTGTGATAACAAACAATTCACCATGAAACTGTAAAATAAAAATAATTTAAAGGGGTTATTATAATGGCCACATCATGCCCAAAGCACATTACGTATAACTTAAGTGAGCTATAAAATGAATATGGAATGCTGTTTTTTTTTTACATTTTTTTTTGTTAGACTGATTTAAGTGTGATAACTTTGAATAATGACATCTGTAATGTAACAGTCTAGGTCAAGCTCACCTTGTAATCATTTACAGTATACATGAGTTCGGGGAACCAAGGCATTTGGAAAAAGAAGTAGTAACCAGATTTAATCAATTGTGAAGGGTGTTGTAGAATATATTCTGAAACAAAAATGCCCATGAATTATTTTTTTTAAACCACTACTGAAAACGTTAATTCAAAATATAAAAACTGGGTGGAAGAATATTATCTATGAAGGGTAGGGCCAAGATAATGTATCAAACAACAAAACAATGTTAAGGTATTATGAAGTCGTTGGACTAATAAAACTTCAATATACGGTACAGCAAGGTTCCCTTCTTATTCAGCACTCAGAACACAAAAACCTATAGAAAAAGGGATCTTTTATACTCATAGAATTTATAGTACATGTAAGGTGATGTTTAAGGTGATGTTCCCATGATGAAACAAAGTGTACTAGGCACAATATATGGACTGCATATATTTTCACTGTTTTATATGCATGGACTTAGCATTCAATACAAAGACTAATTACAATCCAGTTTTTATTCACACATGGATTTTACAGTCTTCCTTAGTAAATGGTGATCAATTCAAGATACTGACATTTTTAGGTAAAAAATAAAATAAAAATAAAATACATACGGTATATCACTTGAGAAAATGTAATAAACACTTGTTGACAAAATGTTGATAATTTGTAATGAAATAATTGCTAATAAATTAACTTTTTTTCATGAAAACAATTTGAATTATGTTTTCATTTCTCGCACCATCGGACCTATTAATAAACCAATATGACAAGGTATAAAATGCATAGTAGATAATCTGTCTGGTTACAGTTGCTTACTGCTCTTTGTTCATAATTAATGCTGTTTGCATAGAGTAACTCAATAGCCTGTCTATTGATACATATTACTGATATTCGTCCAACTTAGTATTATCCATAGCCTTTCCAGTGTCTTATTTACAAACATGAGATGTTCAGCATGCATTGATCCTAACAGACAGCCATACATAACACAAGGAGGGACTCTGGGCCAGATTCATGTACATTTGCGGCGGCGTAACGTATAGCATTTACGTTACACCACCGCAGGTTTTACGGGCAAGTGCTTGATTCACAAAGCACTTGCCTGTAAAGTTGCGGCGGCGTAGCGTAAATCCCTCCGGCGCAAGCCCGCCTAATTCAAATGGGGCGTGGATCATTTAAATTAGGCGCGTTCCTGCGCCGAACGTACTGCGCATGCTCCGTTTTGACATTTCCCGCCGTGCTTTGCGCAAAATGACGTCGCACCGATGTAATTTTTTGAACGTCGACGTGAGTTACGTCCTTTCCTATTCACGGACGACTTACGCCAAAAAAAAAAAATTCTAAATTCGACGCGGGAACGACGGCCATACTTTAACATGGCAAGTCTATCTATATGCCACCAAACAGCAGCTTTACCTATACGCCGGGAAAAGCCAACTAGCGACGACGTAAGAGAATGCGACGGCCGCGTGTACCTTCGTGGATCGATGGAAAATTGTAATTAGCATACCCGACACAGAAAACTACGCAAACGCCACCCAGCGGGCGCCGAAGAATTACACCTACGATCCGAAGGCGTACGAAGCCGTACGCCTGTCGGATCGAAGCCAAAAGCCGTCGTATCTTGGTTTGAGGATTCAAACTAAAGATACGACGCGGCAAATTTGAAAGTACACCGGAGTATCAGTAGATACTCCGGCGTACTTCTTCTGTGAATCTGGCCCTGTGTGTCCATCCATGAACACCGAACACCACCAAATAAATTTCACGCCAACCAAGCAAGTCAAACTCCAGAATTCTACAAATAGGCACATCCTGACGTCGTGAGCCATGACGTTCAATAATCAACCTTACTATGACCGCTGTCAGCAACTCACTGGCCTTACTCACATCACAAATACGGTAAATTGTACCCACAGATCTAATTATATCAGTCTAATGTATTCATCTATGCCCAGAAACAGTAAGATAAAAGGGGGATAAGCTGTTAAATTATAACTTTTAAATAAGTGCAATTTGCCATAGCCTCTCACAGGAGGCTCAGCAGCAGTGAGAGTCATTGACTTCTGCTCCTGTCAATCAAACCCTGTGAGGATGGAGTAGGGGGCGGGGCTAAGCAGCACTATGTGTGCCAATAGATGCACACAATGAAGCTTGGGACTGAGTCTTTACTAGTGCCCCCTTAGCAAGTGGCTTGTTATAACGGCACTCTGAAGGAAGAAGGAGCCAGGAGCACGGGCGGGGCAACCACAGAAGTGGAGGATTAGGGCTAAACTGTGCAAAATCATTGCACAAAGCAGGGAAATATAATGTGTGTGTTGTTTTCAAGAATGGTTTAAACCTTTAGGCCCCATACACACGAGAGGATCTATCCGCTGGAATTGATCTGCGGATCAGTTCCAGCAGATAGATCCGCTGGTGTGTACAACCCAGCGGATCTTTTTCCGCTGATTTTTTTCGGGCCGACCGATTTCCAGCGGATAAAAATTTCTTAGCATGCTAAGAAATCTATCCGCTGGAATCGGCTCCAGCGGATCGATCCGGTGGTCTGTACAGACTCACCGGATCGAGCCGTCCGAACACATCCCTCGCATGCGTCGTAATGATTCGACGCATGCGTGGATATCCTTATATGACAGCGTCGCGCACGTCGCCGCGTCATCATCGCCGCGACGGCGCGACACGTCACCGCGGACGGAATTCCGCGGGGATTTTGATCTCCTGGTTAGTACAACCAGAAGATCAAAATCCGCCAGAGGATTTATCCGCGGATACGGTCCGGAGGACCGTTTCCGCGGATAAATCCTCTCGTGTGTACCCGGCATAAGAATCACCTTAAATCAAATATATGAAAACTAAAACTGCATATTAGTATCAACACGTTTACTTGCATTTCCTTTTCAGCTAGAAGGCACAGTTTATCTGCTAATCTGGAAACTGAATCTTCCTTGCTCTCATGCCTTCATATAATCAATACTTACAATATTATATGAGAAAAGAAAGAAAACGCATTTCAGCTCGAGGTTAGTATAATTTCGTCTGCATGACCAATACATACTCAAGAAAAACAGCCAGCACAAACATCAGCCACTGATTAGAGATCAGGAAATGAACACTTGTACTTCACTTATAGTGAGCCAAACGCAAACATTTCTTATATTGCAGGTTATCAATTCTTACATGTGTTGGCTGCATTCATTTTCTCTGTAGGCTTTCTTTCTTCTATTTTCATCTGGTGATCCAGCCAGCAAGTCTGTTGTTTTTCAAAAGCACAAGCTCATGTTTTTTCACCTTAACCACTTAAGCCCCGGACCAATATGCTGGCTAAAGACCCAAGGGGTTTTTACAGTTCGGGACTGCGTCGCTTTAACAGACAATTGCGCGCTCGTGCGACGTGGCTCCCAAACAAAATTGGCGTCCTTTTTTCCCCACAAATAGAGCTTTATTTTGGTGGTATTTGATCACATCTGCGGTTTTTAGTTTTTGCGCTATAAACAAAAATAGAGCGACAATTTTGAAAAAAATGCAATATTTTTTACTTTTTGCTATAATAAATATCCCCCAAAAACATATATAATTATTTTTTTCCTTAGTTTAGGCCGATACATATTCTTCTACCTATTTTTGGTAAAAAAAATCGCAATAATCGTTTATCGGTTGGTTTGCGCAAAATTTATAGCGTTTACAAAATAGGGGATAGTTTTATTGCATTTTTATTTTTTTTTATTTTTTTACTACTAATGGCGGCGATCAGCGATTTTTTTCGTGACTGCGACATTATGGCGGACACTTCGGACAATTTTGACACATTTTTGGGACCATTGTCATTTTCACAGCAAAAAATGCATTTAAATTGCATTCTTTATTGTGAAAATGACAGTTGCAGTTTGGGAGTTAACCACAGGGGGCGCTGTAGGAGTTAGGGTTCACTTTGTGAGTTTTTACAACTGTAGGGGGGTGTGGCTGTAGGTGTGACGTCATCGATCGTGTCTCCCCTATAAAGGGGATGACGCGATCGATACGCCGCCACAGTGAAGCACGGGGAAGCCGTGTTTACACACGGCTCTCCCCGTTCTTCAGCTCCGGGGACCGATCGCTGCACTCGAGCGGCGAGCGGGTCCGCGGGACCCGCGGTCCCGTCCCGGAGCTTCGGACCGGGTCGCGGGAGCGCGCCGCGGGCGCGCGCCCACGACCCACGGCTGGGTACAAGTACAGGACGTATATATACATGCTGGTGCCCAGCCGTGCCATTCTGCCCACGTATATGTGCAGGAGGCGGTCCGGAAGTGGTTAATGCATCCTATACATCAAGGTGAAAAAACTTCTGACACTGACCGGCCCACTAGCCCCCCATTTTACTCACCTGAGCCCGTTCGTTCCCCCGCCGGAGATGCGATCTTCCTCTCTGCCCGTTGTTTGGACTCTTAATTGGTTGGATGGATAGCAGCGCAGCCATTGGCTCCCGCTGCTGTCAATCAAATCCAATGATGCGGGCGACAGGGGCAGGGCCGAGTCCTGCATTCTGTGTGAATGTACACAGATGCTGGATTCGGGAGCGTGCCCGCACAGGTGTCTACCTTAGGAGAGCCTTCTCCAACGTGGGCACTCGATGGGGGGAGGAGGTAACAGCGCCGTCGGGGGACCCCAGAAGAGGCGGACCGGGGCCACTCTGTGCAAAACAAAGTACACAGTGGAGTTAAGTATAACATGTTTGTTTAAAAAAAAAAACAACAACGAGATTTTACAACCCCCTTAACCACATAACCATATTGCTGGTCAAAGACCAGAGCACTTTTTGCAATTCGGCACTGCGTCGCTTTAACTGACAATTGCGCAGTCGGGCAACGTGGCTCCCAAACAAAATTGGCGTCCTTTTTTTCCCACAAATAGAGCTTTCTTTTGGTGGTAGTTGATCACCCGCGGTTTTTAGTTTTTGCGATATAAACAAAAATAGAGCGACATTTTTGAAAAAAATTAATATTTTTTACTTTTTGCTATAATAAATATCCCCCAAAAATATATAAAACATTTTTTTTCCTCGTATTCTTCTAGTGGCCGCTGCGAGAGCCGACGTAGAGCTACGGGCTCTCGCGCAGGGGAGCCGACCTGCCGCCGCACTTCTAGTGCGGCGGCTGGTCGGCAAGTAGTTAAAATTCAAACATTTAAAAAAAGCCTTTTTTTTATTTGTAGATACGTGTGCAATGCTTGTACCAGAATCATAATTTTAGCATTACTTTAAATTGGACAAATAATAGAATAAAATGAATACTTTTTTTATATGCAGTAATGATATTTTTTTAAACATTAAAGTGTAACTAAAGACAAAACTTTTTTTTTCCATTTTTTTAAGGGTTATAATCCCGTTTTTATCTGTATGCCATTAGGGATATTTCCTTTCACTTCCTATTCCATAGCCAAAACAGGAAATGAGAGGGGTGTCATCAGGGTCACCAGAACTAGTGTCCCAATAGGAAGAGTTTCCCTCCTTAACTGTTCAGATGTCAACCAAAAATTTGGAATTTTCTTTTACTTTCACTTTAGACAAAGACAAAAGACTATCAATGCGCTTGGAGGGCCAAATAACCCCCTTTCATCTGGGCTTTAGCACTAATAAGAATGAAGCCGCTGACACAGGATTTCACAGGATGGTGACTATTCTGGTCTTTGCTCTGATCCTATAAACATTCCAACGTGCTTAACCACTTCCAGCCCAAGGACGTCATATGACGTCATTGAACTTGAGTGGGGATATCTGAATGATGCCTGCAGTTTCAAGCATCATTCAGGTATCATCTTTTTCAGCCGGCGATTCTATGCACCATGAGAACAATCATAGGGAAAGTTCAGCCGCTTGATCGTTCTTACAGGCGGCGGTGCTTCTATCGGCTCGCCCGTGCGATTGTCGAGGCTGAGAATAAATCGGCCGCCGCTGGAAGTTGAGCATAGGGATTTTAGGTGACCAGATGGTCCCCAGTCATCTCGATGACCTTCGGAGGCCCGGGAGCGATGTTATGACATCACCCCCGGGCCGGTGGATGTAAACAAAGCCAGGGATGTGGCTGGAAAGGCGGAGACAGTTTATTTTTATCTCAATCTTTCCAGCCTGAAGGCCCCACATCTCTCCATAAAGATTACCTGTCACTGCCTATTACTGTCGCAAGGGATGTTTACATTTCTTGTGACAGCAATAAAAGTGATCAGAAAAACAGTCTTCAAACCACACATGTGAGGTATCGCCACAATTGTTAGAGCGAGAGCAATAATTCTAGCACAAGGTCTACTCTGTAACTCTAAATTGGCAACCTGTAAAAAAAAATTCAAGTGTCGCCTATGGAGATTTTTTAAGTACTGTAGTTTGTCGCCATTCCACGAGTGTGCGCAATTTTAGGTATCTGTTTACTCGGGGGAACATCATCTTTTACATAGACCTAGTTACAAACATCCGACTTACAAATGACTCCTACTTACAAATGGAGGGAGGCAACAGGAAGTGAGAGGAAATCTACCCCTAGGAAGGGAAATTCACTCCTGTTAGGGTTATCATGGGAAAAATGTGTCTCCGCTGAAGCTTTAGCACCAATCCTTGTTTCCACAACAACCCAAAATTTTCTAAATCCAATTCATTGGGACAGAAAGTGAGGTGAAATCTTCTGAACATGGGCAAAGACAGCAAAACAAATGTTACAGGGGTGATAATCCTTCCCTTTGCTATCCAAGAAGCTTACAGAACAAAAATCTCTTGCGCTCTGGTGTTTCGCTAGACATGGGTAGTATAGTCCAGTCTTTAATTTAGGGCAAGGTCTGGGGTCTTGCTGCCCTCCTTAGAACAATTGGTGTTCATGTAGCTAAAAATAAAAATAAAAAAAGGAGGGCGCACCGACCTAGTGCATTACCACATAAAAGTTTTATTTGAATAAAAGCAATGGTCCTACTCACAAACGAGCTTAATTGTCAGAAAAGATTTTACCTAAGCTCGTTTGTGAGTAGGACCATTGCTTTTATTCTAATTTTAAATACAACTTTTATGTGGTAATGCACTAGGTCGGTGCGCCCTCCTCTTTTTCTTTTTCTTTTTATCCAAAAATCTTAAAAATTATTTATTTTTGCCTGGAGCTACACTTAAGAAATGTACCTGTTCCAACTTAGAAAAACTTAAGAACAAACCTAAAGACCCTATCTTGTTTGTAACCCGGGGACCGCCTGTATACGAAAAATTGGGCTAACTTTACTGTTTTTTTTTTTTTTTAATTCATGAAAGTGTATTTCTTCCCCAAAAAATTTTATTTGAAAGACCGCTGACCAAATACACTGTGACATAAAATATTGCAACAACCACCATTTTATTTTCTAGGGTATCTGCTAAAAGAATATATATAATGTTTGGGGGTTCTAAGTAATTTTCTAGCAAAAAATATGGATTTTAACTTGAAAGCATCAAGTGTCAGAAAAAGGCTTAGGCATGAAGGGGTTAGGTTCCATTTTAAGCCCTGATGAAGGGGGATTTTTGGCCACGAAACAAGTTGGCTCCCTTTATCTTTGCAGATTAAATACAACACTTTTTTGGATTCCAAGAATATCTGTGTAGCAGTCATCCTGGTTCAAATACATCAAGAAAAACCTGACAAGCCTCGTACAGGCGAACGGTTTTCCTGATGGGAAAACTGCGAGGAGAGCTTTTGGCCAGGAATCACGGTGTTCTGGTTGCCTCCAGAGTGCGCAGGCGCAATCCGAGCCAACGGAAAACTCAGAGTGGGAACAGCTGTTCATCAGCTGTAGACGCGCTTGCTCCCGATGGCTGATTATACACTCTATAGTACACGCCGCTCTACACAGCAAGGGCCAGCAAGGGGCGGATGAGATATTGACCAGTGTTTTTTGGATTGGTTATCCACGCCGCTCTTTACAGCAAGGGGCAGATGTGATACTGAGCAGTCCTTTTTTGGGGGATGTTTTTTCTCAATAAAATAGACGTCTCACATCCGCCCCTTGCTGTACAGAGCGGCGTGGATAACCAATCAAAAAAGCACTGCTCAATATCACATCCGCCCCTTGCTGTGTAGAGCGGCGTGTACTATAGAGCGCCGTGTATAAGCAGGCATCAGGCAGCGGGAGCAAGCTCGTTTAAGCTGACAATCAGCTGTTGAGGCTCTGAGATTTACGTGTGTATGCTCCTTTTTCCCACAGGAAAACTGCCCAAAAAACGCCGGACAAAAAAAGAGAACCAGCTCTCTTTTTTCCCACCGGGAAAACCGGCGGACTTTTTCCCGGTGATTTTTGGCAGTCTTCCTATGGGAAAAACTGCGATGGAGCATATACACAGTGGGGATTCCCGACCAGAGCTCCGCAGTTTTCCTGTCGGGGAATCCGGCCGTGTGTAGGGGAAAGACTGAACCGAGCAGGTTCTCGGCTTTCCCCTTGGGATTTCCAATGGGAACTTTTCCCGTCGGAATTCCAGCACGGGATTCTACCAAAAGCAAAAATAAAAGTGGCTTTAGATATACAGTACTTATTAAACAGCACCAAAGGAAAAATGTAATGCTGCCTTAACCACATTTTGGTATGATTTTTTTCCATGTGCTGTGTGTGTGTGTAATAATCTTCACAGAGATACACATTACATTACAAGTGATGTGGGTCATGCTGTGTTACTGACATTCTGATAAATAATACATTGTAAACCACGGAAGCCTCAACACTTAGTAGTGCCTGAGGAAAATATAATTTATTCCCAGACATGCTCCCAGTGGCGTACATGATGCATTTCTTATTTATCTGTTTATATCCCAATTCAGAGCAACAAGCAGCTTCTAGATAGAACCAGAAGAATAGAACCCTGCTGAGATCATAGCAGGGCGAGCGGATGCAACGTTGACAAACGCAGTTTATTAGGGAATCATTTGTAAAGATGAACACATACAGTGAGGAAAATAAGTATTTGAACACCCTGCTATTTTGCAAGTTCTCCCACTTGGAAATCATGGAGGGGTCTGAAATTGTCATCGTAGGTGCATGTCCACTGTGAGAGACATAATCCAAAAAAAAATTCCAGAAATCACAATTTATGATTTTTTAACTATTTATTTGTATGATACAGCTGCAAATAAGTATTTGAACACCTGCCTATCAGCTAGAATTCTGACCCTCAAAGACCTGTTAGTCTGCCTTTAAAATGTCCACCTCCACTCCATTTATTATCCTAAATTAGATGCACCTGTTTGAGGTCATTAGCTGCATAAAGACACCTGTCCACCCCATACAATCAGTAAGAATCCAACTACTAACATGGCCAAGACCAAAGAGCTGTCCAAAGACACTAGAGACAAAATTGTACACCTCCACAAGGCTGGAAAGGGCTACGGGGAAATTGCCAAGCAGCTTGGTAAAAAAAAGGTCCACTGTTGGAGCAATCATTAGAAAATGGAAGAAGCTAAACATGACTGTCAATCTCCCTCGGACTGGGGCTCCATGCAAAATCTCACCTCGTGGGGTCTCAATGATCCTAAGAAAGGTGAGAAATCAGCCCAGGACTACACGGGAGGAGCTGGTCAATGACCTGAAAAGAGCTGGGACCACTGTTTCCAAGGTTACTGTTGGTAATACACTAAGACGTCATGGTTTGAAATCATGCATGGCACGGAAGGTTCCCCTGCTTAAACCAGCACATGTCAAGGCCCATCTTAAGTTTGCCAATGACCATTTGGATGATCCAGAGGAGTCATGGGAGAAAGTCATGTGGTCAGATGAGACCAAAATAGAACTTTTTGGTCATAATTCCACTAACCGTGTTTGGAGGAAGAAGAATGATGAGTACCATCCCAAGAACACCATCCCTACTGTGAAGCATGGGGGTGGTAGCATCATGCTTTGGGGGTGTTTTTCTGCACATGGGACAGGGCGACTGCACTGTATTAAGGAGAGGATGACAGGGGCCATGTATTGCGATATTTTGGGCAACAACCTCCTTCCCTCAGTTAGAGCTTTGAAGATGGGTCGAGGCTGGGTCTTCCAACATGACAATGACCCGAAGCACGCAGCCAGGATAACCAAGGAGTGGCTCTGTAAGAAGCATATCAAGGTTCTGGCGTGGCCTAGCCAGTCTCCAGACCTAAACCCAATAGAGAATCTTTGGAGGGAGCTCAAACTCCGTGTTTCTCAGCGACAGTCCAGAAACCTGACTGATCTAGAGAAGATCTGTGTGGAGGAGTGGGCCAAAATCCCTCCTCCAGTGTGTGCAAACCTGGTGAAAAACTACAAGAAACGTTTGACCTCTGTAATTGCAAACAAAGGCTACTGTACCAAATATTAACATTGATTTTCTCAGGTGTTCAAATACTTATTTGCAGCTGTATCATACAAATAAATAGTTAAAAAAATCATACATTGTGATTTCTGGATTTTTTTTTTTTGATTATGTCTCTCACAGTGGACATGCACCTACGATAACAATTTCAGACCCCTCCATGATTTCCAAGTGGGAGAACTTGCAAAATAGCAGGGTGTTCAAATACTTATTTTCCTCACTGTATGTGTGTTTGTATGTTCTATACACTGTATAATAAGCATTAAAAAATAACCTTGTGTTAATTTATTTTTATTTCATAAGGTCAGTAACCCATTCCTGCCAATAAAAAACAATATTTCATATTTTTGACTGTTGTAAGCTTTTTAATAAATGCTAAAATCAAAATCTTAAATTGTCGGGGATTACTGTATATCCCATTGATTTTGTAAATAATAAATAAGCCTTCAGATAGGAATCCAAGATATTAACTGAAATTGCTGTTGATTTTGCTAAGTGTCCTGGCAGATAATGCTGTACAGAGCCATAGCTTGGCTGCCTACCGCACATAGAGCCGCTCCAGGCCAGAAGTAAAATCAATCCATTAACTGCTAAAGCTATTGAAACATTGCCACAAAGTCAGAAAATCCAGTCAATCAAGCTTTAATCTGAGCTTTATACAATCAATTTCAATCATTTCATTATTTTCTAGGAGAAGCATGTGGGGTTCTATAGTTTGCAACCCTGTAAATATTTAGTTGCCGGACTACTATGGTGACCCGCAATGGCTTTAAGACCCCATTCACACCTGAGCGTTTTGTAGCTTGAAGCCTGAAGCAACAAAACTCCACTCCAAGTCGCCTGAAGCCCAATGCCTGAAGCTCAAACAAGTTCTGGACCCTTTTTTGTCGCTCGAATCAGTCAGATTTGGGCATTTTTGGAGAGTTTGTTTTTCCATAGAAAAAAATGGAAACGCTCCATTCGAGCGTCTTAGCTCTTCTTTGAGCGTTTCTACGTGCGTTTTGTCGCTTTTATCTGCAATAGATCTACATAAAGGAAATTACATAAAATACACAGGAAATGCACAAATCTCCATATTTATTTAGCAGACATGGAGGAAAACAACATGGTAGAGGAAGTGATGGATGGGGTATTATCTATATTAGATCCGGAGAGCTTTATCCGAATGATAAAGCAGCACACCTGCCTCTACGATTCCAGAGATCCATGCTACAAGCTTTGAGCGACCAAGAGGAGGACATGGACCCAGATTGCCAGCCAAGTGATCACAAACTGGGCAGACATAAGAAATGGCCATGTGAAGGACAATAAAGGTAAGCTAAACCCCTGCAAACTGAACTAACCACCAAACAGACCATAGGGAGAAGAAAGGATGATTGTTATTTAGTTATCTAAACACATGAACTGATGTAAGGGAGCACTCTGCTGGGGAAACTGCTGGGAACACACACGTAAGGAAGCACTCCACTGGGAATACAGATGTAGGGAGCACTCCGCTGTGAACACTTATATAAGGCAGCACTTTGCTGGGGGAACTGATGTAAGTTCACTGTACATGACCCAAAATTGGCCTCTTTCTTCTCTATTGGCAATTACAGGGTACATCCAGTATCTGCATGCCCTCGTCTTCCTCCTCTATCTTTCATGCAGAAAATATGACGTAACAGTGGCTGCTGCCACAAAACACGCCATCTCATCGTCACTCATCTTTGTATAACAAGATACACACACAACACAGCCAGGAACTGGAAGAACAATGATGAACCGGAAAAAGAAAATTCACCCAGGAAGCAGATGAAAAAAACTAAACACATAGCAAAAAATTATGAAACAGATGTTCATTTTTCCTTATTGGCTATTAAAAAACATCAAAGCTAAAAAAACGCCAGAAAACGCTGCATTAAAATGCTTCATTAGAACGTGCAAATACGCGCAACAAAACGCCTGAAAAACTCACAAAAAAGCTTTGTTTTCTAAATGGGTTCCTTTAAGCTAGTGCATTGTTGAACACAGCATCTCCCCTCAGGGATGTAGTCCCAAGGAAGGGGGCGAGCATGCTGACTAACCCCCAGCCAGAATGGCTCGGATAATGGGGGCAAGTTTACTGAGGAGAAACAGGAAGTGAGAAATTCAGACAAAGAAAAAAAACATTTAGAAGGGACATCGAAGGAAAAAGGTAAGTGAACCAACAATGCACTAGCGAACCTATTTAGAAAATAAAAAACAAACCTTTACAACACCTTTAACTGAACAACATGTGGGTGGTTGTCCTAGCTGAGAAGAAGCATTGGCGGGGACTTGAACAGTTTGGCGCCAACACCTGCTCAATCATAGTCCCTCTTACAATCCCCTCTTTTTCATTATAATATACATAGTGTTTTGGTATAAATAGGAACTGACCTGTATCCCTATAGATTTATTATTATTGGTCCACCTAATAGACCATACGCCAATGTACTACACCTTAGAAAAATTTCTTTTTTTGTGGGACTCATTATGGAAACAAAACCCTCTACAATCAATCCCTAAGCTCTTATCTCCTGCCTTGAGCAACTCATAATTCCCTCCAGATCTGGACAGAGAAAACTTGGTGGCTAAATAAGATTTTAAATTGTAGCGTAAACTTTGTATTCCGTAAAGGTATTAATTTCTTGGAATATAATAAAAGCATGCACAGACTATCAGACCTAAACATTTTATGGTGGCAGCAAATCCCATACATTCTGATGGGTCTGAAAGCTATAGAAGAGAACAACTCCCCTTAACAAAACTTGACAGTCTATGGGATAGCTCCCAGGGGGGCAAAGAAACAAGTTCCACTATATATTCTGCCTTCACTGCCTGTTCCATGAAGCTCCAGACATGATAGGGTGGAAAACAGATATACGGTACATAGCTCCCAACTGTCCCTGATTTTGAGGGACTGTCCCTGATTTGGAACAAAGTCCCTGTCTCCCTCTTTCCTCCTCATGTGTCCCTCATTTTGGTCTGATCTATATGGTTGTATATAAAGTGCACTGTTTATCTTACAAAAAGTGTTTCCCAGCACTAAACCTTTCATCCAATTTTTAAATTGCTGCATTTGTAAATTTTTAAAATAAATATAAAGAAACAGTAGTGGTAAAAAAAAAAAAAAAAAAACACTTTTGGGTTTAACTATCTTTTTTATAATTCTCCTTTGAGTGGCATGGCAGGGGGTGTGTCCTATGCCTACATAAAGTTGCTAATGTAGCGGCCTGCTACTTCATAGCTGGCGCTGCCTTAAATTTAGAGGGTAGTGAGAGATTTATCTACCTCTGACTGTATTGTTTTACTAAATTTGGGCCTCTGTTCCAGCCGTGGCTGTACTGTGAGTGACCACTATTGTTGTCTGGGGTGTTGGTACCACCCCAGGCCAAGGGTGGCAGCAGTCGAGTCAGGGTGTATTGGGTGTTTTTCCTCTGCAGCCAATCAGTGAGGGTTGATCGCCTTGCTGTGCATGCTGGGGGAGAAAATACAACCTTGTATTTTTAAAGGCTCAGGTTCTGAACTATAAGGAAAGTAGAGATACCAACAAACATAGTGATTTAACGGGGCAGCCATTTGCATTAGATGAATGCAGGATAGAAATTAAATACACGATAAATGCAAATAAGCCATTTCTCTGAGCATCGTCAAAAAAGCATCCTTCTTAATTCTCACTAGCATTTCCTAGCATAGCAATAGCACAAGCCTAATCAAAATAAAAAGCCAATGTGACATCCAACTCAAGCATAGATGAATGCCAAGTCTTAACTCTAAATCTTCACCAACCTGTAAAGCTACTTCTACCTCTAATAGGAGCTCTCTAAACAACAAATTCCATTTCTAAATCAAGTGTCATAACATATTATTGGGACAGCTGAAAATATTATAGGCTTAATATGGGCATTATGCCCATACATTTACTACTATCAAGTATTGGGTAAAATCATGTTATGTTTGTTAGTTAATGATGGTACAGGTAAATAGGTACAGGTAAGTACTATGTAATATGGTCTTGTACCTTTGTTTATAATTTTACCAGGTAACAAATAATTAGTATTTTTTTAATTAGTATATGAAGATTAAAATGATAAAATAAATAAGATGTTAAACATTTACCCTTTGTGAATAGTATGTCTGATGGAAAGAAAGTGATGTACTTTTTAAAACTCACCTGTAAAAACAGTTGGATGGGGAAAACTTAGAACTATAAGCTTGGTGACCATCTCTGGATAACATATGGCAATTAACCATGCAATCATCCCACCCCAGTCATGGCCAATAAGGACACATTTCGAATAACCTGAAAGACGAAAGGTAACATATTTAAAGCTAGGCATACTGTATGGCACTGTAGGCATGTGCACATAATACGAGGGGCGTTCAAGTCAAACTGGGACTTTTAATTTTACAGCTATAAAAAGGGATGGTAGCATGGTGGTACTACATGCAGTAGTAAGTGGCAAGTGTGTCCTATTACTGACAGGGGGGCATACATGGTATGGGCCAGTCCAGAGACTGTTAATCAAGATGGCAGACAACAATGTTAGTGCATGCATGGAACAGCGTGTGGTGATTAAGTTTCTTGTCAACAAAGGCGTAAAACCCGCGGATAGCTACAGAAGACTTCAAGCACAGTACGGTGATGAGATTCTCAGCCGCAGTAAGACACTTGAATTGTGTAAACCAGGGATCTCCAAACTTTATAAACAAAGGGCCAGTTTATTGTCCTTCAAAATTTAGGGGGACTGGACTGTGGCCAGCAGGAGTGGAAGTTTTCCTGGCATCAGTGGGAGTAAACATTGCCATATTTGGTATTAGTGGGAGGAATAGTGCCCCATCCTTGGTATCACTGGGAGGAATAGTGCTTATTGTTGGTGTTACTGGGAGGAATAGTGCCCCATTGTTGGTGTCAGTGGGAGAAATAGTGCCACATTGTTGGTGTCAGTGGGAGAAATACTGCCGCATTGTTGGTGTCAGTGTGAGAAATGGTGCCCTATTGTTGGTGTCAGTTGGCAGACTAGTGTCTCATATCAGTGGAAAGAATAGTACCCAAAGGGCCGGATAAAAGCAAGCAAAGGCTGCATCTGGCCCACGGGCCACAGTTTGGAGACCACTTGCGAAAATGGTTCAAAGATGGCTGTACGCTCATCAGTAATGATCCCGGCCGTGACCGTCATTCCTGTGAACAGTCAACACGTGGAACGCCTGATTCTGAAAAATCGACGCATAACCTGTGAAAGAGACAAAGCTTTCTGTGGGAATGGCGAACAAAATCACTCACAAACATTTGCATTTTTTCAAAAAGTTAGCACATGCAGGGTACCAAGACAGCTTCTGACCGACACAGAAGACTGTCATGTCCTGAGTGATGTGCATACACGTCTGCAGAAAAAAAACTGCCTGATTTGATCACTGATCACTGTTTCTCCAGGAAAATGTGCATACTGTCCACTGCACATTAAAGACAATCGGGTGGGAGGTACTGCCACCCCCCCCTTACAGTGATTTCAGCACCCCTAAAAGAGTTCCTCGGAGGTCAGCATTTCAGCACTGATGATGAATTGAAGCAGGATGTCCTAGGATGGTTCAGCTGTACTGACAAATCTTTCTATACCGAAGCTTTCCAGGCATTAGTTAAACGCTGGGATAAGTGAATAAATGTAGCAAAGGAGTATGTTAAAATTATATGCAGTTTCCAGTCCTTGAAATTTGTTCTTTTATTATATAATCTCAAAAGTCCCAGTGTGATTTGAACGTCCCTCGTAGTATTTGAATACTCTATATCAGGGTTGTCATGCTCAATTCAGTCAAATTTAGTATTATGGTTGCCCGCAAAAGGACCGGTTGTAGTACATACATTTATCCAGGGCTTTCCTTTTCTTTCCTGCACCAATTTCTTTTCTTAGAATTGGTGCAGGAACTCGACCACAAATTGAACTACCAGTGGGAGGATCTTAAAGGAGCAATAAATACCAGGAGTGCATTAGGTGCAGAGTTCAGTGGTGCGCTATGTACCAAGTGCAGGATTCAGGGGTGTGCTATGTACAGAGTGCAAAGTTCAGGGGTGCAATGTGTACAGAGTGCAGGGTTGAGTAGTGTGCAGAGTTCTGGCTATAAAAAAAAACCCTAGGTACGAGGGCCACATGAAATGGCCTGGTGGCCTGGATTTGGCCCGCGGGCCTTGTGTGTGACACCCGTGCTCTATATCATATCATGACAAATCATCTATCATTCTACAAATCAGGCCTGGTATGAATTTCGTACATTATAGAACCTAACATCAAGACTGTGTCAGGAAACTGCAATAATCTATAAAAGCCTTGCTCCGGGAAAGGAAAATATTTTGTAATAGGTCTACACCAAAGTGGAAATTGTAACTGAGCTGTATGGAAAAAGCAGGTTGGTAATCATGGCACACACATGAAGATTTTATGCAACAGATGGTGGATTTGCTCATCTACAGGCTTCAGGGTTCGTTTCAGATGATCTTTTCTTTGTTGTCTTGGTGCTGTATCTTGTAACTGGTGTTACTCCAACATGCCTCTGTGTGATTTGAGGGCAGTTCGGTTGAATAGGTCAAAATTTACATGATTCAGAAGGCATTGAATCCGAACCCCATTGAAGTCAAAGAAGAAAAATTCTGGTGGTTTGTTCCTACCTTTGGAGGGCAGCTGCAGCAGCCAAATGCAACAAAATGGCATGGAAAGCTCATCAGATCTCTGGGGAACATGTCTGAGAAAAATATGTACAGCTGCGAGGAAGGGCTATTGCATGCGAATTCAGTGGCAATAGGGCAAAGATAAAAATCTTTTAATACAAAGTTTTGTAGGATCCCTTAATCCTGTCAACACTTTTACAGAATCACTGAGGATAATTTCTGGGATTTCCAACAGCGACATTGTATGTTGCACTACTTGCACTATACAGTATGTCAGCATTTAAAAAAAAAATATCCTTGTTTGTACGCAATATTAGCAGCACTCCAATTTTTTTTAAAGATATATCAGTCAGATTAAAAGGCTTTTCTTTTGTAACACCTAGATCTGTCCATCTCTGATGATGTCTTCTCTGTCTTTCTTTTAAATTGTGGTGGCATATGTGAACATGTTGCTATTGTTCTGAAAGGCCGTGCTTTGGAACATAGAGGTGAAATTGTGGCTATGATAGAATATTGGAAAGTACAACCTGTCTATTTATGTTACAACTAAGGGGGACATTTCCTATTTTTCCTGAAGAAGCAGGCGCTGACCTGTGAAATGCGTTGAATGTGGAGAACCCATCTTTCATCTTTTTAAATTGGAATCATTTATTGGTATTATTCATGTATATCATGGGTAACATCTGTTCTTATGGTTATAACAATGGTGACTTTCATTAAAGGAGTTCTCTGACCTAAAACTTTTAACCCCCGCTGTGCCCGGGCTGTAAAAATATACAAAATAAACTGTCACTTACCTGCCTACGATCCCCCGTTGTTCCGATATCGCCGTCCCGTTCTCCGGTCCCGGTCTCTTCCGCTTCCTGTGTGTCGGTGACTCATAGTGCGCTCAGCCTATCAGCGGCCGCGACGGGACATTGCTGCGGCCGCTGATAGGCTGAGCGCACTATGAGTCACCGACACACAGGAAGCGGAAGGGGCCCGGGACCGGAGAACGGGACGGCAATATCGGAACAACGGGGGATCGTAGGCAGGTAAGTGACAGTTTATTTTGTATATTTTTACAGCCCGGGCACAGCGGGGGTTAAAAGTTTTAGGTCAGAGAACTCCTTTAAGGATATTACAGGACACAGAGATTGCCAGCTGCTTGGCAAAGCTCTTTATGTGTTCCAGAACAAGCATTTTCCCCCACAAGGCTCTACTGTATATTTTGGGCCTTCTTCTTTTTGTAAAAACAGTTGTTCAGGTATATAAGGGAATGTCCTTCCACATTGGGTACTCACATATTGTTCCATGTATTGCTGTAAGGCCTCGTACACACGACAGAGAAACTCGACGTGCTTGGCACGTCGAGTTCCTCGTCGAGTTTTGGGATGAAGCCGCCGAGGAGCTCGGCGGGCCGCCTTCTCCCATAGAACAACGAGAAAATAGAGAACATGTTCTCTATTTTCTCGACGAGCTCCTCGGCGGCTCCATCGAGCCAAAAGTGTACACACGACAGAGATTCTCGGCAGAATCCGGGTTTTGACCGAGTTTCTCGGTGAATTCTGCCGAGAAACTCTGTCGTGTGTACGAGGCCTAACTGTGCAAGACGGTAATCTGGGTTCTGTAGTGAAGCGACTCTTGTGGCAGATAGGTGTCAGGTGACTAGAAATACTTGTACCCTGTATGCTCCATCAGGGCCGAGACAGCAGTTTGTGGTACCCATGGGAGAGGAGGATGTGGACGAGGGATGCTTGGGGAACTTCTGTTACTTTTGGTAATGACTTTCTTTCACTCAACACTGCATTAAAGTGTAAGTAAACCCCCTATCATTTTCAGCCAAGGAAGCTGCCATCTTTGCCTCTGTTTAATCTTCAACTGCCATGATGCTGCACATGTGATCAGTTATGACACCAGCCATTGGATGGTTTGACAATTTGGTTGAGAGAACAACCAATGGGAGTATTAGATTTCCGGCATGTGCTGTAAATGAAATTGTTTTATGGATGGGTTTATTTCCGCTTTAACTCTTGAGGAGCTGTCTTCAATGTGTATGATAACTTGAACATTAGACTATATGTGTTTCAGATCAGATGGGAATAAGGTTTCAAAACTTTACTTGAAAAAGTGCAAAAGGCATTACAAAGTCCATCTTAAGGAGACATTATTCTTCCCTACATCCCTAACAGGCTAACCCCGGCATACCTGCAAAGGCAGAGTCCATCAGAGGCATTCTCCAGCAGCTGATGTCTTCGGGGGCAAATCCAAAGTTCTGATGCACTTTACATTCCAGTAGTAGTAAGTGACAGTAATAGCAGAAAGTAGTAGTAAGTGACATTTTTATGCTTCCAGGGGTCCTGTTCTCTGTCTCTTTCCCTTATGGTCCCTGGACCTTTTTGCTCGATGGCTCTCTATCGCCATCCACATCCAATCTGGATAAAGAAAAATTCTCCGCACACTACCACAGGATGCATCCAACTACGTGCTCCGGACCCTGTACCTCTTTTTAAACATAATAAGTGTCTGTATTAGCCATGGCTGTCCTGCCACCCACTGCGAAAGTTTATGATAGCTATGCAACTATCCAACCCAGTAACTGACCAACTTCTTTGTCTGTTAGAGGCTAAAACAGTACCTTTACATGCTAGTATTTTAATGCTATGAGAACAGAG
This sequence comes from Rana temporaria, assembly GCF_905171775.1. NCBI lineage: Eukaryota > Metazoa > Chordata > Amphibia > Anura > Ranidae > Rana > Rana temporaria. Next base: position 139,327,545 of record NC_053495.1, read on the forward strand.
CTCGGGCTGGGGATAAGAAGGCCAAATACTTTGGCTAACAGTTCTCTTTTTTGTGACAGGGAGAAAATGCAAGTAAATAACCATAAGTCAAGTCATCTCCAAGAGGTAAGGTTGCATTAAAATAACAATTCAAGAATGAGAATAGATTTGTTTCTCTTACCTAAAGAGTCTAAAATTTCTTTAACATCCACAATAATATAGTCTAGTTTGTAATTCTCTTTACAAGAAGGAGCGTCTGTTTCCCCATATCCTCGTAAATCAAGAGCCACCACGCGATATTCACGTTTAAACTCGCGCAGTTGATGGCGCCAAGAATACCTGCATTAAATGAGAAATATAAGAACTATAAGTAATATTGCCAATCGACCAAAGAATAATTTTTTCTCAGCATCCAAAAAGTTGTTATATATTATTTAGAATAACTGCAACTATCAATTCTAAAAAGTAATACAGTTGCATGCACCCGTCCCTGCATGCCTGCAAAACTTGGATGTGCAGGCCAGTTCCTACAGCCTATGGGGCAGATCCACGTACATCGGCGCATATTTGCTTTGGGCGTAGCGTATCTAAGATACACTATGCCGCCGCCGTAACTTACTTTTTTTTTCTAAATCCTCTCAGAATTTGCGCCGTAAGTTACGGCGGCGTAGTGTATCTTTGGCGGCATAAGGGCGCGCAATTCAATTTGATGTAATGGGGGCGTGTTTTATGTAAATACGTTGTGACCCGACGTAAACAACTTTTTTTTTGAACGGCACATGCGCCGTCCGTGGGGGTATCCCAGTGCGCATGCTCGAAATTAAACCGGAACAAGCCAATGCTTACGATGGTGAAGTCATTCTACGCAAATCCCTTTTTACGAACCACTTACGCAAACAAAGTAACATTTTTAAAATTCGACGCGGGAACGACGGCCATACTTAACATTGGCTGTGCCTTATATAGCAGGGGTAACTATACGCCGGAAAAAGCCGAACGCAAACGGCGTAAAAAAATGCACCGGCCGGACGTACGTTCGTGGATCGCCGTATCTAGCTAATTTGCATATTCGACGCGGATTTCGACGGAAACGCCACCTAGCGGCCAGCGGAAAAATGCACCTAAGATCCGACGGCGTACTAAGACGTACGCCTGTCGGATCGAGCCCAGATGCAGTCGTATCTTGTTTTGTGGATACAAAACAAAGATACGACGCGGGAACTTTAAAAATGACGCGGCGTATCAATAGATACGCCGGCGTAATTTGTTTGTGGATCTGGCCCTTTGTGTCTTCACTGCCTGCATGCAGCTCTATACTGCCCTGGACTCATAAACAAATAGCTCTGCTCTTGCATGCTTTAAAGGCTTCTGTGCCTATGTGATTGAACCCTTATACTATCATGAAATGTAAATTCCCTAATGCTTCAGTATTTGTGGAAATGCCACATAATCCTGGGCCTGCGGTTGGACTCCCACTTATTATCTAATTTCTACAGTTTTACACTTAACACCCACACTGCTTAAAGTATAACTAAAGGCAAAACTTTGTTTCAGTTTTCGATATAGTGAAGACCAATTACATCGTCTGTCCTGTTTTTACTGCTGTCTATGTTCATGTTATGGAGATCCACTCCCTCTATCGGTTCTGTTTACCATTATCACCAAGAGTAAAAACTAAAGAAGATCCCAAATTTTGGGTTGTCACCAGAAGAATAGAGAAGAAATCTACACAAGTTCTGGTGACCCTGGTAACAGCCAGGGATTCCATCACTTTGGAAGGTTTTCCTCTAACTTTCTGTTTTGGCTATGGTTTAGGAAGTGAATGTAAATCTCTCCAATGAGTCACAGATGGCAAAAACATTGCCAGGAGTTATAAACCTCCTCTTACCCTACCCAAAATGTTGTGCCTTTAGTTCTACTTAAAGGGGTTGTAAAGCTTCCTGTTTTTTTTTTTACCTTAATGCATCCTATGCATTAAGGTGAAAAAACATCCGATGCTTACAGGCCCCCAGCTCCCCATTTACTTACCTGAGCCCTCGAAAGTCCTGCGTCAAGAACGCGCTGGCTTCTCGGCTCTTCGTTGGATAGATTAATAGCAGCGCAGCCATTGGCTCACGCTGCTGTCAATCAACTCCAATGATGCAAGGTTCAGGGGGTCGGGGCCGAGTTCTGTAGTTGGTGGCTATGGACGCCGGATACAGGACTCAGGAGCGCGCCCGCAAGGTAACTCCCTTGGGAGAACCCTTCCCAGGGGGGTTACCAGAAGCGGGGAGGAAGCCGAGACAGTCGCAGAGGGACCCCAGAAGACGAGGATCGGGGCCACTCTGTGCAAAAAGAGCTGCACAGTGGAGATAAGTATGACATGTTTGTTATTTAACAAAAAAAGTGAAGCTTTAGTAGTACTTTAAAGTTCTTCTAAAATGCAAAAGTAGTGAAAAGTTCATGAACAGGTGGCTAATGAACAACTTCTTATACCTCCAATGTATTATTATGAGGAACAGCATTATGAATATGCTATTTATTAAATCAGACATTTGTATATAAGGCAGACTGTGTCTACAACTGGGACATCATTATACAACCAGTATGAAATTTGTGATGAGCCCAGCAGGATTACACTGCCGGCAATAAAACATGTCTATGCTTTGTGATTATTAATAGCATAACTAAACTCAGAATGGGACAAGGTACAAAAGGAGATATATGCAAACAAGCAGGATGAAATGCTTGTGTCAAGTAAAATGATCTGACAAGTCTTCACACAAAACAGTACTAGTGTCAGACTCAAAATAAACTTAAAGGGTTTGTAAAGGATTTTTTTTTTTTTTATCTTAATAGCTTCCTTTGCCTTAATGCAGTGCTGTTTTCATGTCCTCATGTGTTCGTTTTTGCTCTCAAGTTGCTGTAATTCTTCTCTGATCTCCACACTTCCTGGTTGTCTGTTTCCTGATAACCACAGTACTGGGAGCTTTCTCTCTGTGGTCACTTATCAAGGAGGTGTGATTACTGTGTGTCTAAAACCCCTCAGCACCAATCAGTTTCGTTTTCCAAACCATCACTGCCCTGTATTTGGCTCTTTGGCTCTGTACATCACAGAAGCAGGAAACAACATGCAAAAACAGAACTAGAAACTGCAGGTACATTATATGATTGATTTTTATCTATTTTTAATCATTTTTAAAATGAATCAGTTAACTATTATGTCTCTATACCCTGTAAACAGTAATTTCAGCAAAAAAAAAAAATGTTTCCTTTACAACTCCTTTAATAATAAGGGTCATAAGATGCATAAAAAGTAAAAAGTCTCAGTTTTTAAACTCATTACCAGGTTCCTTGTACACAGCAGTGATATTCTTCTGTAGAAATCAATACCAAGAACAGCAGGCTCAGCTGTGATTTGCGGTGGTTGGCCAGACTGCAGCCCATCTGATATTTCCCATCGCAGCTTGTGCTCTGCAGTTATGTGGGCAGTACCCTGTCCAGAGGAACAATAAACTACCCAGCTACACATCATTAATCTGACTCTGTGACTTCAATCATAATTATTGCTATCATGTGTCCTATTCTTTAGTACCAAGAGCGTGACTGTCCCGATCGTTCCCGCTGCCAACCCAAAGCAGACTTTTCTTCACAGCACAAATAGTTCTGTTTCAATATGTGCATTAAAGCTGATCTTTATGCAAACTGATACAAAAATAAAACAAATGTGGTTTCTGTTTTGCAAAAGAATTTACATTTCTGTCCATTTAGTTGTAAAATGTAAACAGCCCAATAGCCAGGCAGGTGACTTGGCTTTTCTCTGCTGCAGTTCAGCACTTCTCTGAATTCAGCCTGTAACTGGACTGTGATGGAGCAGCAGCAGACTGAGGAGCTCATCACTCTGCTCACGCTGTTGTTTTCTCCTGTTCCCATGCATTGTTCCCAATGTTTTGAAATTGGAATAAGGGACACCTATCAGCAAAAGTTTGCAGGCATAGGACACACCCCTTGCCACGACCCTTAAAGGAGAAGTGCACAAAAAGCAAGATTGGTTAAACCCACGAGTGATTTTTTTTACCACTACTATTACTTTATATTGGCTTTTGCAATTTACACATGTAGCAAGTTAGAAATCAGATGAAAGGTTTAGCGGTGGAAAACACTTTTTGATAGATACAAAGTGCATTTTATATACCGCTAGATAGATCAGACTAAAATGAGGGACAAATGAGGGACAGAGGGACAACTATCCTTGATTACGAGGGACTGTCCCTGATTTGGAACAAAGTCCCTCTATCCCTCTTTCTCCCTCATTTGTCCCTTATTTTTGGCTAATCTATATGGTTGTATATAAAATGCACTTGTTATCATTCAAAAAGTGGTTTCCAGTGCTAAACCTTTCATCCAAATTCTAAATTGCTGCATTTGTAGATTTTAAAAGCCAATATAAAGTAGAGCAGTGGTAACTTGTGGATTTATTTAACCTTTTTTTTGGTAAATTCTCCTTTAACCGCTTGCTGACTGCCTCACGCACATTTACGTTGGCAGAATGGCACGGGCAGGCAAAGCAACGTATATATATTGAACCTGCTGCCTAGCGGGCGTAAACAAGGCATCTCCCTGTTCTGCCTAGTGACACAACACTCATGGTCTGCTCCCTCTCACCTGGAGCAGCGATCAGTGACGTGTCACAGTAAGCCACGCCACCTAACAGTAAGAATCACTCCCTAGGACACACTTAACCCCTTCCCTGCCAGTCACATTTATACAGTAATCAGTGCATTTTTATAGTACTGATCGCTATATAAATGTGAATGGCCCCAAAATAGTGTCAAAAGTGTCTGATGTGTCCACCATAATGTCGCAATCACAATAAAAATCACAGATCGCCGCCATAACTATTAAAAAAAAAATGTAATAATAAAAATGCCATAAAACTACCCCCTATTTTGTAGACACTATAACTTTTGCGCAAACCAATCAATATACGCTTATTGTGATTTTTCCCCCCCAAAAATATGTAAAAGAATACGTATTGGCCTAAACTGAGACAAAAGGGGATATTTATTAAAGCAAAAAGTACAAAATATTGTTTTGTTTTTTTCAAAATTGTTGCTCTATTTCTGTTTATAGCGCAAAAAATAAAGCGCAAAAAATAAAGAGATGACCAAATACCACCAACAGAAAGCTGTATTTGTGCGAAAAAAAGGACATCAATTTTGTTTGGGAGTCTCGTCGCACGAGGTGTCCCTCATTCTCATCTCAAAATGTTGGGAGGTATGGAACATCATTTAGCCAGGTAACTAAAATTTAGAAGATAGATCCTGAATCAAAAACAATGTACCATGGGGCATCTTGAAGTTTTTTTTTACCAAAACATGCCCATAGCTGAGGACCTGGAATAGATCTAAAGTGAGACAGGGAGGGATTCCCCCACGAGGCTGGAAAGGGAGACCAGTGATTGGCTCCACCTAGCTATGTCCCACACTCAAAGAATGGTCATAGTAGAAGGTACTTAAATTCTTCTTATACAAATAAATAAACTTATATTAATTTCTTAAATGATGTAATGAAATGCCCTTTCATATGTGCAGCGTTAAATATAGACTTGCATCTAAAATATGTTTGTGCCACATCTAATTCCAAATATTGCACTAAAACTAAACTAAAGCTGAACTTAATTTCCTCCAAAAGCAAGTCCAAATCTACCTGGACTTCCGTATTACCCGCTGCTCTCACATTATTGTTAACTTTCCTAAATCAATACCTACCAGTGCCGGCCTTTGGGGTGTGCGAGCTGTGCGGCCGCACAGGGCGCCATGGGCAACAGGGGCGCCGTGCGGCCATCACAGTTCGCAGAATGTGAGTCGCAGTCAGTTACTCACATGATCATCACAGGAGTCCGACTCCTACAAGTCACAGCAGCAGGCGCTGCCAGGTCCCCTAGCCCTGGGACTGGATGAAGAGCAACGCATCGGCTGCGGCACCTGAAAAAAAAATGGCTGCTGCCAGCCCCGACAGGCACACTGCGCATGCGCCGCCGCTGCTCGGGAAAGCCCGAAAACGTCATTTTTAAATGCAAAGCCGCACCGTCCACCAAAAGGTAAGTCACACTGAGCCCCTGGCCCTGCATGCATCTACTTTTTCAGATAAAAAGAAAAAAGAAAAAGTATTTACTTTTTATAGCCAGCCTATATACAGAAGGGGAGGAGGATATTTGTGTATGTTTAGGTGACCAGGGGGCGAGGGGTGAAGATGGGGGGGGCGCCACAGGATTAGCTCGCACAGGGCGCCTGGACACCTAAGGCCAGCCCTGATACCTACTTAAAGCGGAGTTCCACCGAAAAGTGAAACTTCCGCTTAATCCACTCCTTGCCCCCTTGCCCCCACTCCTTGTCCCCTTACATGCCATTTGGCATGTAATTTTTTGGGGGGAGGGGTGGGGGCTTCAGGAGGAGTGGGACTTCCTGTCCCACTTCCTCCTTCCGCCAAGGGGCTGCTAAGGCGATACGTCATATCGCCTTTTGGCAGCCCCTCCCTGTAGGTGATCGCCTGGGACACGTGACAGGTCCCAGGCGATCGCCTGTCCAATAAGATGGCGCAGCGCCGCTCGCGCACACACAGTGGGTGCCCGGCCGTGAAGCCGTGAAGCCGAAAGCTGTCACGGCCGGGTGCCCACACGCCGGCCGGAGAGGGGGGAGAGGAGCGGAGCCCCGGCCGGCGCGTCGCTGGAACGTGGTGCAGGTGAGTGTATGTTTATTAAAAGCCAGCAGCTACACTTTTTGTAGCTGCTGACTTTTAATAAACATTAAAAATGAATGGAACACCCCTTTAAGTGTGAGTGATGGAGTGTGTTATACCCTGGAAGCAGCTGTCCGCACAGGGGAAGTTAGTATCAGCTGTGTTACCCATTTTATCCTATTGAGGTTTTGACTGGAGTGCACGGCTGCCTGGGTGATATTCTGGACAAATGATCCCCAAACGCTGGCTATCAGTGAGAGCTGAGATGTAAAAAAGGTGAAAATGGTATTCTAAAGTACAGTAAAACCTTGGTTTGAGAGTAACTTGGTAACTTTGGTTGAGTATAACAAAAGAAGAGAGGAGCCTCTAAGTGTAGCAATATGGTTACATTTAAAGAAGGTACAATATTTAACTTATTGCTACACTTAGAGGTGTCTCTCTTCTCTTCTATACCCTGTAAAAAAAATGCTTTGATATACAAGTGCTTTGGATTACAAGCATGTTTCTGGAATGAATTATGCTCGCAAACCAAGGTTTTACTGTATAAAAAATATGGGATCTGCTTATGATTTACAGGGCTTTAGCAAACTAATCCAGTTAGTGTTTACATCTACTTTAAGTTAGATGTTTTCCACCTTTCCCTTAGGAAGGTAATTATGCATGTTTTTCTTGCTGACATTATGCAAAAGCTAGTAGTTTAACTTTCTTCCAGAAAAACAGATTAGAATATCAACTCATTTGACAGCCTGCAAGGGCTGCGAAAACACATCTTTGATATACTCAGTTTATATTATGAGGGGAAGAAAATATAAAGTTAGAAAAGGAGTCATGCAGTCATTTACCAGTCTTTCCAGAAACTAGGATTGACAGGGTAAGTTAGATAAAGGGTAGCAAGCAATGGATCTAGACTGATAGGTGAGACATAAGGAATGGCTAGTGTCGACCAAGTCCAGAGAATATGAAGCTCAGCTTGAAGATAGTAGAAGGGAGGCTGGAATTGTCAAGATAGTAAATAAGTTAGAAAACGTGCTCTTTTTGTTAGAAATCCTGAAGATTGGTTTGGATTTGTACACGGAACACTCCAAGGCTGCAGCTTTTACTAGTGACAAACACTGACAAATAACAATTGGCAAGAAGCATAGTAGTTATAAAAGAAGGAACTAGGCAAAAGCAGACCAGAAGCAACAAGGAGCATAAAGGCCTTAATGGAAAGAGCATAAGCTACTGCATTGCCTTGACTACAGATGGTCCAGCTTGGACCAATGTAGGTATACAGTACATATTCCATACCTGGCTAATTCCTGTGGAAGCTCCTGCTACTAGACATGTGCATTCGTCTTTGTCTGAATGCATTTTCATCCGAATTTCGGATATTTTTGCGCAGAATCCGACATTCGAAAGATCCGACATAAAAAAATGCTTTATTTTCGTTTTCGTTGCTACAACAGTTCGATATACAGGGTGGGCCATTTATATGGATACACCTTAATAATATGGGAATGATTGGTGATATTAACTTCCTGTTTGTGACACATTAGTATATGTGAGGGGAGAAACTTTTCAAGATGGGTGGTGACCATGGTGGCCATTTTGAAGTCGGACATTTTGAATCTAACTTTTGTTTTTTCAATAGGAAGAGGGTCATGTGACACATCAAACTTATTGGGAATTTCACAAGAAAAACAATGGTGTGCTTGGTTTTAACGTAACTTTATTCTTTCATGAGTTATTTACAAGTTTCTGACCACTTATAAAATGTGTTCAATGTGCTCTCCAGTGACATGCGGCGAGTGCTACGCTGTGGGCTCTTGCTGAATGAAGCTAGGACAGCCACTGATGTTTCTTCATTAGACCCCTTTCACACTGGATACGCCTATAGCGGAGCATTAAAATCGTGGTAAAACACTGCTATTTTACCATGATTTTACCGCGATTTTAACGCTCCACTATAGGCGTATCCAGTGTGAAAGGGGTCTAATGAAGAAACATCAGTGGCTGTCCTAGCTTCATTCAGAAAGAGCCCATAGCGTAGCACTCGCCGCATGTCACTGGAGAGCACATTGAACACATTTTATAAGTGGTCAGAAACTTGTAAATAACTCATGAAAGAATAAAGTTACGTTAAAACCAAGCACACCATTGTTTTTCTTGTGAAATTCCCAATAAGTTTGATGTGTCACATGACCCTCTTCCTATTGAAAAAACAAAAGTTGGATTCCAAATTGCCGACTTCAAAATGGCCGCCATGGTCACCACCCATCTTGAAAAGTTTCCCCCCTCACATATACTAATGTGCCACAAACAGGAAGTTAATATCACCAACCATTCCCATTTTATTAAGGTGTATCCATATAAATGGCCAACCCTGTAGATAGGAGATGCGACATGATGCTGATAATAGCAATCTGTGTCTATTGAATCTGCGGTTGAATGTGCCTAACCTTAACTCTATTAGTTCAAGATTATTCTACATAGAGAGGAAAGATTCAACATAGAGAGAAAAGATTCGACATTATAGAGACAGTGTTGTGGTAGACCATTCGACATGAACGACGAAGATTTGACGAAGCAACGAAAAAAATACAAATGTCGAATCTGTCATTGAAGGCTTATGGTGTTTGTCGAAAGTTCTAAGAAGATTCGACAAGCAGCTAAACAGTACGACGCCACAATCATACATTTCCAGTCAAATGCTCGGCCCATAGGCTATAAAAAAAATCAAATGTTGGTTGACTAGTAATAATAATTTATAAATATAATTATTACTAGTGTCATACAACATTAGAATTCTACTATAGCTTGTAGGCGGAACATTTGACTGGAAATGTACGATTGCGGCGTCGTACAGTTTAGCTGCTCCGTCAAATCTTCTTAGAACATTCGAGAGACGCCATAAGCCTTCAATGACAGATTCGACCTTAATTAATTCGGATTTTCGGAGGAATTAATTTTTTAACGAAACAAAATAAATAAAAACAAATTTCGGGAGTAACGAAAAAAATACATTTTTCGGACAAAAACTAAATTCCGAAACAAAATATTTCAGTGTGCACATGTGTACCTGCTACTACAGTGATCATGGCTTTGTTCCAGGTCCGGTACTAAGTGTCTGCCCTACTGCATAGTAAACAGAGGGGGTCACCTACTCAGCATAGACACCAATCAGAGAAAGCCTTGAAATTTTGACAATGAATACAAGGAATTCTCTGATTGGATGTGGACTATTACAGTGATTCTTCATTTCCATGGGGATCAGTCAGGTATGGAATATGAATATTTACACTGGTCAAAGCTGGTCCAATGTAACTATGCAAAAAATACATGCCTGGAATTCAGATTTAGCAAACCATCAGAGGTATTTTTTTTAATACAACTAGAATAAGTATCTTCATTTATCTGTGTATGAGCCTCTTATACAAGCCCATATGGTAATACTGGGAGAGGGAAGGTCAGAACTGTGAGCCAATCAGGTGTGCCATATACAAATGTGTTGGCTAGAAACTGCTAATGGGGGGAGCAGAGTGAGCAGGGAGATGATCTCATCAGTCTGCTGCCTCTCTTTTACTGTCTAGTCAGCAGGTAGAGATGGAAAAAGGTTACCAAGGAATCCCTAACTATAAGTGGTATTATTTACCAGGATGTGTTGTGTGATAGAGCTGTATAAATCTCAGGAGACATGCAAAGAACACAAGAAAAATGAATAATGAGATAATGTAATTTTTTATATGCATACAATTTGCACCCGTAATTGAAGTACCAATTGGTTGATTGATATAAACCTGGATTATACCTAATTTTTTGTTGTTGTATTTGATCAGGGAATTGTTAAACCCCATTTGTTTTTTTCCTGTCTGTATTCTAATAAGAAGATTTCACCTCGGTTTCTGTAACAGAGACACCAAAAGAAGTCTGTCTGACTTTTTCCATTGGAAGTTCTGATTGTGTGTACGAGGCCTTAGAAAGTAAAGTAGTCACTAAAACAGAGGTATGTTTTGGAAGATATTCTCTCACCTCCTGTTCTGGTAATAATTGGAAATTTTGAATTTCCCTTCACTTTCTGTCCTGATGACAATGGTAACCAAGAAAAATCAAGAAAGTGAATACATCCAATGGAGGCAACAATAAAACCTAGCAGGGGTTCTAACACTTTTCACACTGTACCCAAAACAAGAAACAATGGGCCAAATCCTCAAAAATCCTGCCTAACTTATCTTTTCCCATTTAAGTTACACTGACTTAAAATTTCTACCTAAGTGCCCGATCCACAAAGCACTTACCTAGAAATTTCAGGCCGTGTAACTTAAATGTCCTCTTCTGCAGGGGGCGATGACAATTTAAATGAGGCGCGCTCCCGCGCCGGCCGTACTGCGCATGCTCGTGACGTCATTTTCCCGACGTTACGTCGGGCTTTGTGGATTGCGAAGGGACAATAAAGTTGCGTCGGGTAAAAAAAAAGTTACGCGCCGGGAAAAAAAATTAAAAATTAAAAAAAAAACGCGGCGATCGAAAAAAAGATCTGTTTTTACAAGGTGTTACTAGTTTGCACTTTGTAAAAGCAGAACTAATTTTACGTATGCAAACGTAAACTTACGCAGTAAAACACAAAGCTGAAAAGCTTTGTGGATCTCCGTAAGTCCTCATTTGCATACGCAAAGCGGCATTTCAATGAGAAATGCCCCCAGCGGCGGATGCGGTACTGCATCCTAAGATCTGACAGTGTAAGTGTCTTACAGATGTCAGATCTTCTGCCTATCTTTGGAAAACTGCTTCTGAGGATCAGTTCCAAAGATAGGCACAGGGATACGCAGGCTGAACAGCAGTTCCACCTGCGTATCCCATTTTGAGGATTTGGCCCAATGTTTTTTACTTTGTTTCACATTTAAGTGACTTGTGACATTGTGGAGAATTTATCTACTAGAACATATCATGTTGACTAATACCACTTGATTTATCTCCCCAGTAAAGGATGGTTGTCAATTAATTTAGAAATGATAGTAATAACATAGACCATACAAATACAAATCAATTCATTATCTAATTTCTCTAAGCACAAAGAAAAGTACCCATGAGTTTTCTAGAATGGGAGCAAGAAAATTGTAAATAAAAACCCCAGATAGTAATTGTGATACAAGTTTGAAAATGACTTGCTAAGCTATTGCTAGACTTTCCAGGCTTCACAAGTTTGTTGCACAATTGCAGCAAGTCCACATTGCATGATTCCAGATAAACTTTCTGTGATTGAATTTTCATGCTGTAGACTTGCAGAGCTCTTCCTGTAGGCTCACCACTGCAACTTTGCTCTTGCTAGAGGCTTGCCATGCAAATTTGCTACAAATTAAAAAAGTGTCAACTAGAATTTGTGCTTCAAGTGCTCTGTAAGTGAACAACTTGCCAGTGAAGATGTGCAGCAAGGTACCAGACTTAAAATCCAACACTGCCACAAATGTGTGGCAAGTTATTCTTGCTATCTGGGACTTAGTATTTGCTCTTTACTGCCCTATGGTAGATTACACTTTCTTTATTGAAAATATGCCTAGTACAGTAATATTAGTTATGATAATTGGCAAAAACTATCTGCAAACAGTATCTAATTTGCAATAATAAAAAAAGTCTGTCAAAGCCAATTTACAATAGCAATTGGCTTTATATGTGATACTGGATAAGTTCACCTTTTCGGGCAGAATTTCACTTTTCATAATAAATAGAAGCATTTTCCAATGCCATTTGCCAGATAGTAAGCAATTGTGCTGCAAATTTGAAAATGACTTGCTAAGCTATTGCTAGACTTTCCATGCTTCACAAGTTTGTTGCACAATTGCAGCAAGTCCACATTGCTCGACTCCAGATCAACTTTCTTTGCCAATAGTCTGCTGCAAGTTCTGCTTCAGCTTGTTGTGCATTAGTCATCCTACCACAGAGGGCACTGTGACTTGCAGAGCTTTTCCTGTAGACTCACCACTGCAACTTTGCTCTTGCTATAGAGAAATTTGCTATAAATTGGAAAACTATAACTTGTGCTTCAAGTGCTCTGCAAGTGTACAACTTGTCAGTGAAAATGTGCAGCAAGTTAACAGACTTACAATTCAACACTGCCAAAAATGTGTGGCAAGTTATCCTTGCTATCTTTATATCTTTTAAAATGATTTTCAGATTCCATCACTTCCTGTAGATTCTCTCAGCATTAATTTTCTGTAGGCACACCTCTTGGGGGTGCATCATCATACCGATCTGCCATTGTAAAAACACTGTACAATGCAGGACAAAAGACTACCCATCACCACCAATGGAGGAGATGTGGAAGGGCCATGATGATGGGCCTGAGATGTGAACATGCTTTATTCAAATTTTAAATGAACATGACGTTTAGACTTGTGAACATTTCCTAATAACACCAGATTCCTTTATTTGGAAATATAGCATAAAAATGGATAAGACACTTGGAGACATCCGTTTTATTTTGGGATGTTGGCTGATCCTTCCAGTAGCGGGGGGGGGGGGGGGGATTTTAGTACTGCGCAGCAGAATAGATGTGACTCCATCACACAGAATGTCACATCAATTATAACTGGAGTTTCTGCAGTGAACTGCTGCAATCTGGAATTCTTCTGTCCAAAGAAAGAGATTTATTCATAGCACATTGTATAAAGTGTGTTTCAAGTAGTCCGCAATATGCACTTCATTGGCGTTGTAACAACAATATTTTACTCATATTAGGTTTGAATTTTTCCAGCGGCTCTTAGCAATAAGTGCTAGGTAAATCACATCCACAAACAACCCAAAATGTCAAAGGAACTATATCAACTGCTAGTGCAGATGAATTGTTCATGCTGATTCTAACATGCTGATTTCTGATTTGATAAGCTGAGTAATAGAAGTTGGATACCAGAAGGCAAGCAACTTCAGGGGCATTTCTATTACAAGATAAGTGAAAATGTTGACTCAGACAGTCTCTCTGTTCCAGGCCACTTAATTGCCCCTAAATACTAGTGTATTAGTATGGTGGGATGGGAGGGCAGCAATTCAGGCTTGTTCCAGTAGGTGGAACAGAATTGCTCTTGGTTACATCTGTACTACTAGAGCTAATAAAAGTAAATGTAATGCAGATAGACTTGTATTTTTCCAGAGATGTCACCCCCATTTTAAAACTTTCGTTTGTGTTCAGGAACAGGCCCCCCCCCCCCAAACTTTATGGCTGAAAATTGCTAATACAGGCGCTGGTCGGGGAAGGGTTTCAGAAAAACATACTGGCCATGCTCTGACCACTCAGTAATACCCACTGCATGGTGTTCACATTTAAAATGGTAATAAAACCAAAAGCAAACATCTACTATATTGCAGCTTACCATTTTTTTTTAGATGTGATGGCTGCATTCATTTTCCTTATTTAGACGTTTTCTCTTTTATTTTCATCTGGTGATCCAGTTCTCCAGCAGAATGTATTAGTTTACATGGGTGAGACAAACACTTTAATACTGGAAGGGGTGCTTAACCGCTTAAGGACCGCCACACGCCTATTTACATTGACAGAATGGCATGGCTGGGCAAATGGGCGTACAGGTACGTCCCCTTTAATTTGCAGAGAAAAGGGAAACTGCCGCTCTAGGTGAGCGCACTCAGCAATCAGTGTCCTCTCAGAAGCGTGGGTGCTGGCAATGCACAAAGTGAAGACCGGAGAAAAGATTGGACAGCCGCACTTCCACAAAATTCTTAAAAAGTTGCTTTTAATGGTAAAAAATGGAAACAGCACTACAAGTCACAGCAGACAGTGGAGTGGATAGCTATCCACCCCACTGTCTACTGTGACTTGTAGTGCTGTTTCCATTTTTTACCATTAAAAGCAACTTTTTAAGAATTTCGTGGAAGTGCGGCTGTCCAGTCTTTTCTACGGTCTTCCCTTTAATTTGCCGCCGTGTAGTCGTGCACCGCCATCGGTTTTTCTCTGTCGGAGTTCCATACAGACGAAAGGAAATTCCGATTCATCGGGGAAAAAAAGAGAACATGTTCTCTTTCTAAGTCCGTCGGAATTTCCGATGGAAAAACTCTGATGGGGCACACAAATGGTCGGAATAACCGATGAAAAAATTCCATCTGACTTTTTCCATCGGAAATTCCGATTGTGTATACAAGGCATAAGTGTTCAAGGTGAATATTTGGAGCTCAGGGAGCTCATAAGAAGTGAACTTGTATAAGCCACACTAATAAACAGACAATATATCAGCATTTCTTCAATATGGGCCTTTAATATAACAAGATATGACTTGATAATAATAATTAACTGCTGTTTTTTGTTTTTTTTTACCACGTGCACTCACATGCTATTATGCACACAGGTATTATCTAATAATCAGGTTTTTAACAATTTAGGCCAACTGGATAAGTATGTTAGCATGTCCACAAGATGGCCCCCTAGAGTCAAATTCAGTGTGGGTTGGTAACTCTTAGGCCAGAGACCGCATTACACTCCAGAGCCCCATATGCACATCCAGAAAGACTGCTTCTCTCCTCAGTTACAGACATGGCTAATGCCTACCTTTCCCAACAAACGACTCCCAAGTCCAAAGCGCCTACTTATCTCCACCAGCTTGACTTGATTCATGACACTGTACTTTTAACTGTGTTTGCTCATAGGCACAGAGGGAAGCCCCCATACTTTTTCTCAAAAGGCCTTGCACATTGTGGCTTACAATCTCAGTCCCTAAAAGTACTGCTGTACTGCAGAAAGCGCTAACATGGAGACCCTGCCGCTTAGTGAGATTACTATTATTATTATATAGGATTTATATTGCGCCAACAGTTTGCGCAGCGCTTTACAACATTTGGGTAGACAGTACAGTTACAATTCAATACAGGAGGAATCAGAGGGCCCTGCTCATTAGAGCTTACAGTCTAAAAGGGAGGGTCAAGTGAAACAAAAGATAATAACTGTGGCGGATGAACTGATGGAGAAAATAAACATACAGTTGTTTGGTGTGGGTAGGATAGGCTTCTCTGAAGGAGGGTTTTCAGGGATCATCTAAAAGCTAATAGAGTAGGAGATAATTGGACAGATTGGGGTAAGGAGTTCCATAGGATTGGAGAGGCTCTGCAAAAGTCCAGGAGGCGAGCATGGGAGGAGGTGACAAGGAATCTAGAGAGCAGGAGGTCTTGAGAGAAACAAAGAGAATTATTAGGTTGGTATTTTGAGACTAGGCTAATAATGTAGCTGGAGGCTAAGTCGTGGATGGCTTTGTAAGTAGTTTTTAGTATTTTGAATTTAATTTGTTGGGTGATCGGAAGCCAGTGGAGAGATTGACCGAGAGGAGTAGCAGACACAGAGCGATTGGTAAGGTGGATGAGATAGAGGTAAGCCAATGAGAAGGGAGTTGTAGTTGAGGCGAGAGATGACCAGGGAGTGAATTAAGAGCTTTGTTGTGTCAAAGGTTAGAAAGTTGCGTATTTTTTAGATGTTGCGGAGGTTGAGGTGGCAAGATTTGGACAGTGATTGGACGGGGCACATAGTGGAGGAAAAATTATAAGATAGATTTTGGATAGATTGAGTTTGAGGAAGTGGCATGACATCCAGACTGATATATCTGTTAGTAAATTAGTTATACGTGAGGAGACGGAGGGAGTGAGCTGAGGGGTAGAGATGGTATTGGAAGCCATGGGAGGCTATCAGCAGACCCAGGGAGGAGGTGTAGATTGAAAATAGGAGAGATCCAAGAACAGAAACTTTGGGGACCCCAACAGAGAAAGGAAGCGGAGAGGAGGAAGTAGAATTGTAAGTAATGCTAAAGGTGCGGTTGCATAGGTAGGAAGAGAACCAGCGAAGAGTACAGCCATGGAGACCAAAGGCGTGGAGTTTTTTGTGGAGGAGGGGGTGGTCAACCGTATCAAAGGCAGCAGAAAGGTCCAAGAGTAGGAGTACAGAATAGTGGCCATTGGTTTTGGCCATTACTAGATCGTTTGTTAGTTTTAGGAGAGCAGTTTCTGTGGAGTGTTAAGTAGAAAATCCAGACTGAAGGGGATCAAGAATGCCATTCTCAGCAAGGTGGTTGCTCAGCCGGTTGTAGACAAGATGTTCAAGGAGTTTGGATAAAAAGGGGAGCAAGGAGATGGGGCATAGGTTGTTAAGATTGGTTGGATCCAGTGAGGGCTTTTTAAGTATAGGTTGACTAGTGCATATTTTAGAGAGTTGGGGAAGATGCCAGAAGAGAGGGAGAGATTGAAGATATGGGCTATCTGCGGGCATGAATTGTAAGCGTGGAGGGTATTTGAACAGTAGAGATCTCCTCACAAATTGTATCAATCTTCTGTTTGAAGTGATTGGCGATCTCCTGGGCAGTGAGTGAGTTAATGGGTGGAGGCAGTGGAGGGCGAAGTAGAGAGTTGAAGGTAGAGAAGAGTTGACGGGGACGGGATGATAAGGTGTTAATGAGAGTGATAAAATAGGTCTGCTTGGCAGTGAGTAGGCTGGAGTTTTATTTTTGGAGGGCAGAATTATATTGTTTGAAATCATTCTGAGACTAATGCCTCGTACACACGTATCGGTTTCCTGGCTGACTTTTTACCACCGGGAAAACAGAGGGGAAAGCTGAGAACCTGCTTGGGAGCTTTTTTCCTCTACACACGGACGGTTTTCCTGGCAGGAAAACTGCCATGAGAGCTTTGGCCAGGAAACCCGGCCATGTATATGCTCCACCGCAAACTGCTGGGAAAAAGACCGCCGGGAATTGCGGCAGGAAAAAAGACAACATGTTCTCATTTTTCCCGCCGGGATTCCCGGGGGTTTTCCTGTCGGGCTGTCATGGCAGTTTTCTTGATGGGAAAACTGGTCGTGTGTACGAGGCATTAATCTTACGCCACAGGTGCTCAAGAGCACGGCTATGTTTTTTCAGACTTCTAGTGTCATCTGTTTGCCAAGGTTGAAGGGGTCAGGGCCTAATTCTGTGTGTAGTGAGGGGGTCAGTGTGTCCAGTTTTACTAGAAGTGAAGTATTGTAGGCTAGGTCGGTGCAGGATATGGGTGAGATTTTGTCATAGAGGTGGTTGGTTGCAGAGTAGAGAAGATATGGCGTATAAGGATTGAGATGGCGTAGGTTTCTAGGGGTAACTGTTAGGTGGTTGGAGGGAGAGGAGAGGGATGCATAAAGTATTAAGCTACCCCTCACTATCGGAACCATCATCACCAGCGACTGCCACCTCTATTTCTCCCAGCTGGTTGCTTCTCCTTCTGATGATATTCCTCTCAGGCCCCGTACACACGAGAGGATCCATCCGCTGAAAAATCTCAGCGGATCGGTTTCAGCGGATAGATCCCCTGGTGTGTACGTTCCAGCGGATATTTATCCGCGGATATTTCCGATTTCCAGCAGATAAAAATTTATTAGCATGCTAACAAATCTATCCGCTGGAATCGGCTCCAGCGGATCGATCCGGTGGTCTGTACAGACTCACCGGATCGATCCGTCCGAACCCGTCCCTCGCATGCGTCGTAATGATTCGACGCATGCGTGGATTTCCTTATATGACAGCGTCGCGCACGTCGCCGCGTCATCATCGCGGCGACGGCGCGACACGTCACCGCGGTTGAATTCCGCGCAGATTTGTATCCGATGGTGGGTACATGCCAACGGATCCAAATCCGCCAGAGGATTTATCCGCGGATCAATCCTATCGTGTGTACCAGGCCTCACACACCATCACAGGTTAACTTGCTATACACTTTTTACTAGTTAACAATGACTTTGACTCACTATCCACTTGATCTTTAGATCTTTAGATACACCATGAATACACTTATTTCAATATTAAGAAAGTGAGACCAGGCAACTTCTTCTTTAAATAATAATTCCCTTTACTGAATAAATGATGATTACAGGTTGAGGTAGAAGATGGTATTTGAAGTTGCAGAATTGTCCATCACACAACATTCCCTTTTGCTTTACTTGACTCTTTAACCACTTAACCCCCGGACCATATTGCTGCCCAAAGACCAGAGCACTTTTTGCGATTCGGGACTGCGTCGCTTTTACTGACGATCGTGCGACGTGGCTCCCAAACAAATTTTTTTTCCCACAAATAGAGCTTTCTTTTGGTGGTATTTGATTACCTCTGTGGTTTTAATTTTTTGCGCTATAAACAAAAATAGAGCGACAATTTTGAAAAAAAATAATATTTTTTACTTTTTGCTGTAATAAATATCCCCCACAAATATATAAAAAAAAACTTTTAAACACTTCGGACACTTTTGACACATTTTTGGGACCATTGGCATTTTTATAGCATTCAGTGCTATAAAAATGCATTGGATTACTATGAAAATGCCACTGGCAGTGAAGGGGTTAACACTAGGGGGCGGGGAAGGGGTTAAGTATGTTCCTTGGGTGTGTTCTTACTGTGGGGGGGGGTGGCCTCACTAGGGGAAATCACTGATCTTCTGTTCATACATTGTATGAACAGAGGATCAGCGTTTCCCCCCCTGACAGGAACGGGAGCTGTGTGTTTACACACACAGCTCCCGGTCCCCGCCCTGTAACGAGCAATCGCGGGTGCCCGGCGGCGATCGCGCCCGCCGGGCACGCGCACGGGACTCGGGGGCGAGCGCCCCTAGTAGCCTGCGAGAGAGCCGACGTAGAGCTACGGGCTCTCGCACAGGGGAGCCAACCTGCCGCCGTAAAACGACGGCAGCAGGTCGGCAAGTCGTTAAAGTGACCTTGTCCCTGTCAGGCCAAAGTGACAGTTACTATGAAAAAAGACTTAATACCCACTGTTAATTACTTTCCCTATGCCTTGTTCCTCCATCAGAGTCCAAACCCCGTATAAGATCTATCTTGGATGATGTTCAAACTTAAACAAGGTTAATGGTTTCCTACCCTCCCTCCTGCTTGAAGACTGCATCCTTCAGGAATCCTCCATGTTTGGAAGCACCGGATATTTCCCAGCTGCTCCAACAAAACAATGAAGTGTCTGGGGGGGGGGGGGGAGCATGGTAAAGGTGAGAATCAGTGGGTGGTTGTTGTTTAGGAGAACCTGTTACCTTGTAACATTATCCTTTTAAAAATACAGAGGAGAAAATGTATTACCAGAATTCTGGAAATCCATGTAGAAGCAGCATTAGCGGTTTCCCTCGTTCCCCTGCAGCAACATAGTGCAATCGTAATCCAGAATCCTGTGGATGCAATTAAAATACAAGAAAAAAGTTAAAACTGAGTGATATTCACAAAGCCATGTGAGTTATTTCACATTAACTTATTATTTTATGTTAAAAAAAAAAAAAATAGTACAGGTAGCTCAGCCTGATTTTACTGCCCCCTAGCTGCATGTGTGAACAAGCCCCATGGGCTTCCAAGCGGCGTCCAAACTGATCAGCAAGTAATCAATGACTTTTGTGACACCCTTGTCTTTTTTTCCTGAATCTTGTAACAGACCCTTATTAGGTCGATGGGAAAAAGATGTGCATTTGTTTGCATCCTTTTACCTCCAATCCACCATTTTTAGGTCCAAATTTTTTTAAAAAGATGGAAACCTTTTTGCTGTTCTTTTCAGACCTATTTAGACTCATATGTAGCCAGAGGTAAAGGGATGCAAATTGAGCTTTTATTTAGATCCACTTGAAAAACTGTCAGGCGGATCTAATCAGAACACTCATCTGAAAGGACCCAAACACAGAACAAAATGGTAAAGAAGGAAGAGTATACAGAACCACTGTGTAGCGCCCCCTTACTTTCAGTATGGGCACTACACTAAAGTTAGTGGGGAATGGGAGAGTTATTTTCCTCCCATTCGTAATTTGCTAAATTTTGGGCTGCTGTCATTCCTGAACTGTCCTGTAGGTCAGTCTGCGCTCCAGGGGTGTTGTCACCACCCCTGGGCGACATGTGGTGCTAGAGGGGTTCTGGTGGAGCCGCTTTTCCCCAGCAGCCAATTAGAGGAGTTTTCCCTCGCGGAGCATGCTGAGGGAGAGTATATCTGTGGCAGATGCCATTTTTCTGAGTTCTTCGCGGGTTCCAGGTTCCAGGTGCGACACCCACCTTCAGGGTGTGCGCATCCAACGGACCCCGGCGATGGCCTACCAGGCCGGGGTCGCATTCTACGCGGAGTTCCATGTTCCCGAGAGGGGCCCCAGTGACTTACTGGGTCCCCAGTTCTATTGAAAGGATCCCAGGCTGGGTGCCGCTCGATTGGGGGGTCCGCTTGAGGAGAACCCGGAGGCAGGTTGTCCAACAGAGCTTGAACGAACCATCGGGGATCTGGTGATCGGAATGTTAACAGGTACACTATTGCTGTCATCCGGTGACCTATGCATAATTTACTGGGAGGATTTGCTCAATCTCAATTTGTTCATTTAGCTCATTCAAGTAATTGGCCTGTGGCAGAGGCCTGTTTCCTCCCAGAAACCTAAAGTGATACTTTGGCTGCCAGACTCGTGGTATGAGTCTGTCCGGGGGCACTTCACCCACTCTGGCTAGAGTGGCGATGAACTGACATTGATACTACTGAGAGCAGGATTGCTCGGTTCATATCCAGGCCTGATACTGCAAAGTTCTCTCTCTTGCATCATCAACCTTTTCTCCTCATTTGATGTTGATGTTGGCCGTGTTGGGCCTGGAAATAAAGCATTTGAAAACCTTTATTCATTGACTGGACATTCGCTCACTACTCTACTCATCAGATACACCCCTAGACAACATCGAGGTAACTTAATACGCCGATCCCCAAAAACAAACCAGCGGCTCCTTCGGGGGTAGAGCTACAACTGTAAATTCCCTTTTATTAGATTCTTTGATCTCAGTGGACTGAAAAGAACATGACCTGATGTCACTTCAGCAAAGACACAAAGAGTCTGCTTCAGAGAGAAAAAAAAGGGCTAAATGCTTTCCAGAGTCCTCTCTGTGTGTCACTGTTCCCACATGTTGTAAAGAAGAAATGTTCTCCAATATGCAGGGGTCCCCTAGGACTTATTTCTACTAGATGTAGGACAAACAGTACCCAGGATTTCCTCTAACTGTCACGCACTGCTCCGCTGCCTGTCTGGGCACTGCTCACTTCTAGGGCAGATGAGAAGCAGGAGGCATTCTTCATAATGCCCTAACAGTTCTCATCAGTACAGACACCCCATCAGTGTAAAATCCCCCCTCTTAGTGCAGACACCCCACCTTTAGTGCAGACCCCCCATCAGTATAGAATCCCCCTTAGCGCAGACCCCCCATCAGTATAGATTCCCCCTTAGTGCAGACCCCCCATCAGCATAGGCACCCCTCTCCCCTCCCATAGTGACACCGCCCCCCCCCCCCCACATGTCCATCTACTTACAGTAATAGAGTGTACAGTACAGACCTCAGAACAGCGTGGCCACAGACGTATACACACAGCAGTGTGTGTCCCTCGGCTCCTCCTCCTCCTTGTTGTTTTTAAAGAGAGAGGAGGAGGCGCCGGCAGCTTCGGTCCGCTCCACTGAAACAGAGCGAGGTCAGATCAACAGGGCAGCGGGGCGGTGTTAGCACTAAGGGGTGTCACCTCTCTGGCGGGTGTCACCCAGGTGCGGTCCACACCCCCCGCACCCACCTAGCAACGCCTGTGCCTTTAGATGACTTTATCCATCACTGTTCTAGACTGCTTCTGACAGCAGACATCAAAATAAGGATCAGAGAATGGTTTGGACTGAACACGCTGCTCTTTAAAGAGTATGTGAACCCTCATCTTGTAAAACAACCCATTTGGTTTAAAATAGAAATTAAAGGCAAAACATTTGTGTATCGCTATAAAAAAAACATTAAAAAAAATGTGTATATAGTAATTTCGAACACTGTGGTTTAAATATCAAAAATATATATACTAAGCAGCGCTAAAGTGTATGATGATCACACACACACAATCTGAATACAGTAATAAACTGAGTGATAAAGTTTAAAAAATAAAAAAACTTTGTGGACTAAATAAATGAACCCGTGAATAAATTAAAGTGATAAAGCAAAAAGTTCATAAATGATAAAAAATCTTGTAGTCTTCAAAATCTTCCACCACACCAAAAGTGTTTAGTGATTCCTTCACCCATCAAATTGGCCACTCACCAGAACAAATTGCCTCACACTCACGTGTTTTGGCACAAAAGCATAAAGTGGGATTTTTCAAATCAGTGTCACAGGATTCCACTTCCACCAATGTGATTAGAATGGCTCCACATGAATGATAAAGAGAAGCGCACAATAGTGTAATATCGCAAAGGCAATTTAATAAAACACCACATACAAATCTGCAATGGTTGCACTCACATAAAAAGCTATATTAAAAGCAGTGAATCACAGCAAAGCAAAATACTTCCTCAATATCCTTCAGCTGGTAAACAGTGGTCACGGCGGACCTGCAATCAACCTGGATAACTCACACCACTCCACCGCACTGCACTGCAAATCCTCAGTCTGAAAAATCCTGCTATCATCCGCTGGTCACAAAGGAAGTGCTACACTCAAAGCGGCAGCTGTGAGACTCTGTTCATTTATCCTCCATAGCGCAGCGGTGGGAATCAGGAGGGCGCATTCACTTTTATTACCTATTTTTTCAAATGAAAAACAATACAAACACTTTTTCCCCCTTTTTAGACGTGATCACATTCCCTCTGTTCTCAGCTGCATAAGAAGCAACAATACACTGATCTAGCCAGTGATAGGCTGTGCAGGAGGGGCGTGTCAGGACAAGTCTGATCATTGGAGGAGAGTGGGCTAAGTTCCCTGCACAGAACTAGAGAACTGACCTGGTGTGCTCTCCTGCTTAGTGTGGTCAGACAGTTTGTAATAGGAAAGCAGAGGGACTGGCAGGTACATATCAGGAATATGAAGTGTTGGGTTTTCATACTCTTTCATTTTTATTAACCATTATCATTACAGCAACTGTTAAAAAATGTATTATCTACATTACACTGAAGAAAGTATGGTAAGTTTTTACAATATTGCGTCAAAAGTAAAGGCACATATTTTACTGCACTTGTTCACACCTGAGCAATTTGAAGTGCGATTTGAAGCTTTAGCAGAATTTTCACCTTTCACGCAGTTTTTTTTTAAAGAAGAAGATAAATTCTAAATTGAATATATCCTGTGAAAATTCAATTTGGTCTTATTTGTACAGAACAATTATCCATTAAGTTTGGACAAACAGCTATGCATTTTTTTTGTAAATACACACCTAAGATTTTCATTATATTCAGTGGTACCCATTTACACCCAAGCATGGTGCTGCTTGAAACTTGTTGCAGAAACATGCATGTGAGCCAGCTGTGCCCGCTCCTCCTCCTGACTGGCTCTCCAGTGGACACTGGATTGGCAGAGTAGAGAGCAGTGACTGACAGTCAATGCTCTCTGCTCCGGGAAGACTGAGAACTGAGCTATCAGCAGTTATGTGATCACTCAGTTCTTGGGCTTAGGGTTGGGACAGCTACAGCATCACACCGACCGATGCTGCAGCATGACAGTGAGTATGTACGTTTTTTTATTTTTTTTGTCATCTCAAACTTCTCCTTTAATTTTAACATAGTGGTGTCTGCTGAGGACATGAAAATGCATGCTATACCAGTGCAATTCTGCATGTTTATTAATTATTCTACAGCAGCCTTTCTCAGCCTTTTTAACTGGAAGGAACTCTTGAAATAATTTTCCAGGCTCAGGGAACCTCTGCTAATAATTACTAAATAAAAAGTTGACAGTACATCAGTGTGATGTAGATGATAAAGATGATGGAGAAGAATGCTCCTTAAATTGGGAAGACCCCCCTCTTAAAGTCTTAAAGGCACCGCCATTAAAACCCCTCCTCAGAGCTAAAAAGATCATTGTGGATAGTGGTTACTCATCTGAGAGGTGGATGTTTCTCATTGCTGAATGACAGTTTATACGCACTTTATTTGTATGCTAACGTCATATCTCCTGTAGTGGGTTGGTTTATACTCTACATCGGTGGTCATCAATGTGAAGAAATAATTCCGGATGGCTGCACTTCCAAAAATCTTTTTTATTGAAGCTTCATATGACAAGTGGTTTACAGATGAAGCAGGGGACAAAGAGGTATGAAGATCTACCTCTTTGTTCCCTTCTCTATCTGTCAACCACTTGTCATATGAAGCTTCAATAATAGGATTTTTGAACGTGCAGCCACCCAGAATTATTTCTTCACATTACACAGCATGCAAGCTGGGCTAGCACCTGACTAGTGTGTGTGGGGATTAACCAGAGACTCAATCACTTGGAGCAGCTTTTCTTGTTTCATCAGTGGACATCAACCCTGTCCTCAGGACCCACTAACAGGCCAGGTTTGCAAGATAACTTAAATACATCACAGGTGGTATAATTTGCTGCTCAGTAATTGCAGTATTCTAGTCTGCATCTCCCCAAGGTAATACATAAAACCTGGCCTGTTAGTGGGCCCTGAGGACAGGGTTGATGACCACTGCTCTATATAATCTGAGTTCTTTATGTCCTGTTGTATTTGAGCATTTTTGTACCATTATAAGTTGTATTATTGTCTTATGCCGCGTACACACGATCATTTTTCGGCATGAAAAAAATGTTTTTCAAAAACGTCATTTAAAATGATCGTGTGGGGGCTACACATCATTTTTCAGGTTCTGAAAAACTCCCCAAAAAAAAATCCGAACATGCTGCATTTTTAAACGTCGTTTTAAACAATGTAGATTTTCGGGTTGTAAAAAATGATCGTGTGTGGGCTAAAATGACGTAAAAAACCTGCGCATGCTCAGAAGCAAGTTATGAGATGGGAGCGCTCATTCTGGTAAAACTACCGTTCATAATGGAGTAAGCACATTCATCACACTGTAACAGACAGAAAAGTGCAAATCGTCTTTTACTAACACGGAATCAGCTAAAGCAGCCCAAAGGCGAATGGAACTTCCCCTTTATAGTGCCGTTGTACGTGTTGTACGTCAACGCGCTTTGCTAGATCATTTTTTAAAAACGATGGTGTGTAGGCAACGTCGTTTTAATGATGAAGTTGGGAAACGTTGTTTTTTGGACATGCTGAAAAACAACGTTTTTTTTCATGCTGAAAAATGATCGTGTGTACGCGGCATCACCTTCTTGGAAAATAATAACAATTATTGGAATGAAAGAAGTTGCCCATTGTTTAAAAACAAACAAACCAGAAACCACTGAAGGAACCCTGATTGAGAACGTTTGTTCTACAAAGTCTAGTGAGTGGTCAACATCACATCAGTTTCTTTTTTTTTTAGCCTTACAATGTCATCTGCTGATGAGATCCAAAAAATTCCTATGAAGGGTTTATTTTTAGTGCAAGAAAGCTTGATCATCTGCCTGCTAGTAATTTTAAGTGTAATATGGACAGCATGGTGGACATTGTTCTTGGATTGCAGCATTGGGTTGATTCCTGCTGTTGCTTCTACTGTATCTGTACAGACTTTCAATGTTCTTTGTTTCAACACAAGTTTTCTTGGGTGGGTTCGTTGACATCCAACAGCCTGGCCTAGCTGCTAGTGCATTTGTATGACTCTGGGACAGGACAGTTTGGGGCAAGCACTGATGTGAATGGGTTCTGACTTAGAGGAAGATGGCATAATGTAAATGAAGTGCTATGGATGGGTTCTCCCAAACAGGCACTGGAGAATTGTAAAGGCCAGGGGGAACCAAATCCTGGAAATATCGTTTTTTGTGACTGCTTCCTCCAACTTTCAGTTTTAACTTCAATGGAAATGGATCATTATTATTTTTGTTACACCATTGCATATTTAAACAACTCAAATTGCTAGTTATGTCTTTTAATATGGTTTTACCCCAGAAACTATGAATATGTCTTATCCTGAAGATGGCTCTGTATAATTTATGGGAACATGATAAAGAGATTAATTCATTATTTTTACTATATTAAAATGTAGGTCAGATCCCAATTGCGATTCTGAAAGAGTGGGAGGTGGTAGAAGTCTCCAGGCTAAAGTGCTGTGCTTTGAAGTTGGAAGTACATGAGGGAGAAGTGTACATGTGACCTGCATACAAACTGCACTCTGAAAAGCTCTACAGTACAGAGTGAGAAGAACTAGAAAAATTAAAATACCCCACATTTTACGCTCTCGTCATCTGAACTAGAAGATTCTGAGATTGCGGATAATGAAAGACACTCCCTGATGGTGACATCAAGTAATTGCATATTAAAACATTGTTAAACCCAAAAACAAAAAAGTGTTATAATGCAGCTTACCAATCCTTAAATGTGGTGGCTGTATTCATTTTCTTTTTTTAGGCTATATTTTTATTCATTTCCACCAACTGATCAAGTCTTAGTTTGTCTCCACTCTGGATGGAGGAGTAAGGGAGAACAGAAGCTTTAAACAGCAGTATTTTCAATCTAAAGCCTCGTACACACACACGGTTTTCTCGGCAAGAAAAAGCAAGAAAACTGCTGGCAGAGCTTTCTTGCCGAGTACACCGTGCGTGTGTACGAGGCTTTGAGGTTTCTCGTCAAGAAAACTGCCCAGAATCTCGACGAGAAAAATAGAGAACCTGCTCTCTATTTTCTTGTTGTGGCGAGAAACCCGAGCATGTGTATACTTACCTCTCCATAGAAACTCGCGCATGCTCGAAATGACTTTGACGCATGCTCGGTAGCTTCCAAAGCATAGGTAGGGTGAAGCAAGATGGTCGACGACGCCTTCACCCTACTCGTCATAGTCAATGACGTCACCGCGTTCGTGCCATTCCAAAGAACAGCGGTTCTTTTGAATGGTGTGTCTGTACACTCGGCCAGCAAGAGAATCTTGCCAGGAATCTCATCAGAAAAAACAACTTTTTTTTTCTGGCAAGAATCTGTTTACAGGGCTTTAGGAGAAGATATTGTTAGACACCCTTGAACAGCAGAGATAATAGTGTTAAGCTGGGTACACACAGTGTGTACAGCTGTGTCTCCGACAGAAACCAGTCTAATGATTGGCTTTTGTTGAAGGGACATGCTGGAAAACCAGGGCTTGGGATACAGGTTTTACAGAAATGAACAAATTAATAATTGTAACACCCGTCTGTGTTCAATGGTTTGTCTTAAAGCTCTAACTCCAATAAAAAATGTATAAGTTTATACAAAGTAGTGAGAGGGAAAAAAGGGAAAAAAGGGAAAAAATACTTTAAGAGCCCACTGACTCCGGTGAGACTTTTACTGATACCCTCCAGAGGGTACCTGAGCAGGTTGCCAGAAATAAAAGTGCATACATTAAAGAAGCGCAGACCAAACGGTAAAAGAGTCCAATTTAATTTATTGGTTTTGTGCTAAAAGACAGACAACGTGTTTCGGGGGTCAAAGAATCTCCCCCTTCATCAGGGCTTCAGTTAAAAATGAGAATCTTGAATGGAGGTCTTATCTTGAGTGTTCATGCAGATGCTGACGAGTAACGTTTCTACTCCAGGAATCAGCTTCCCTGCACAGATTTACACAGAAAGTCTTACTTTGAGTCTATTCAAGGTTCTAATTGTTAACTGATAAAGGGAGAGTTAAAGCTCAAAACACGTTGGCTGTCTTTTAGCACAATAAAAAAGTGAAATTGGACTCTTAACTTTTGGTCTGGCGCTCCTTTAATGTATGCCCGTTTTTAATTACCTCAGCTCCCCCTTTCTGACAGGTAATATTTTGCTATTTAGCACTGCGCTAATTTAACTGGTAATTGTGCGGTCATGCAATGGTGTGCCCAAACAATATTTATATCATTATTTTTTACACGGATAGCTTTTCTTTGATGGTATATAATTGCCACTGTTTTTTTTTACATAAATGATAAAAAGGAAATTTTTGAAAAACAAAAGTATGCAATAAAATTTTTGAAAAAATCTAATTTCTTCATAAATTTTGGTCAAAATGTAATCTGCTACATGTCTTTAGCGGGTGGTAAACTAAAGACTAAAGACATGTAGCAGATTACATTTTGACCTAAATTTATGAAGAAATTAGATTTTTTCTAAAATTTTATTGGATACTTTTGTTTTTCAAAAAACAAAATTATACAAATATTGCTTGGGCACACCATGTGATTGGACACAATGCATCATAATTCACATAAAGTCCATTATCTCAAATGTTCTTAATAGTGAATTAAAGTTCCATCTTTCTAAAGTGCCAAGCGCTGTAAACTCAAATGTGGTGCAAATCGTTCTCCCCTCCTGTGTGCCCACTCACTCACCAGCTGCTATGGCCTCCCAATGACAGGAGTCATATGCACTTTTGCAAATATCCAAGGTCTGCTGAGCTTTGTAATCCTCCTTTGTCACTCCAGCTTCTACAGACTCCCAATGACAGGAGTCATATACGCTTGTGCGAATATCTTGGATCTGCTGAGCTTTGTAGTCCTCCTTTGTCAATCCTTAATTATTGGGCAATGGGATGCTTGTACATGATGTAAATAAATGGCAGAGAAAGATCCACATAGCGTAATTCCGTTTGATTATAAAATCAAATAGTTTAAAATATATCCACTCACATGGTATAGGAAAAAAAAAAGCATAAAACCGGAAACCAGAAGTCCACAACGACCTGCGTCTCACTGGTCGGAAATTACATTACCACCCGCTGTTATCTGATGTATTTTGCCTCTCCTACAGGGCATTATCAAAGATCCTTTGATAACGCTATGTGGGAGGGGCGAAACGTGCCAGGTGACTGCAGGTGGTGACGTAATTTTCAGCCGATGTGACACAGGTCATTGTGGACTTCTGGTTCCGGTTTTATGCCTATTTGTTTCCTATATGTCAGTGAAGCAGTGTGCTTGGAGTGAGAGAGACATCAGCACGTTGAGAGTAGAGCTTCATTGCTGGATTGTGGCCTGCTGGGGTGAGCTCAACCTAATGAAAGACTGTAGCTCTGGCTAGAGCTGTGAACTGTGCCCATAAACCTGTTTGCTACAGAGACTGAACTTTACCCGTGTGTGCAACTGTGTTACTGCCCGTCATTTTTCTATTAGACTTACCTTTTGCTGAATAAAGCTTACTTTCATTTTACTGGACTGTCTCTGAGCCAGCTGTTCACCCATCTGATCCCTTACACTTTGCCCGCATTCTCCACCAAGTGTAAGGGATCAGAGAGGTGAACAGCCAGCTCAGAGACAGTCAAGTAAAATTAAAGTAAGCTTTATTCAGCAAAAGGTAAGTCAAACAGAAAAATGCCAGGCTTGTCATCGGCCGGGACCTGCTGACAAACTCTTGCTGTGTAAAATCAGAGCAGGTGTCGACTGGGTGCGCGCAAGCACGCACCCTAAACCTGGAAACGGGCAGCGATGTACCAGTAGATTGTTGTGTCTGTACTGGCCACAGTGCATTTCGGGTGGGTAGTCTGCCTCCAGAATGACCTTTATTCTGAGTTTTTAATTTTAATTAGCTTGCTTTTCCACATGCTTGGATTTTGGGCCAATTACAACATGAATCTAAGTAGAGTGAAGAGTTAATCTACTGTGCTTTTATATGCTTTTACATTAACATATTTTGTTTACCAATTTGTTGTTAATATTATTTGTTTTTTTTATTTGAAGTATAAGCAGCCGAGACCCGCAGCACTGTTACTTAGCAACAAGGAGCTGCAGGTCCAATGTATTAGAAGCCTACCCATTATCTGGTTTGACCCAATATGGTCTCTCTAGACAACAGTCAGGAAGCTTTAAAGAAGAAGTTCACCCCAACACTAAAATATGTAAATCTACAGACATCTACAATCTAACGCTAACCTATTTAGCCCCGTAAAGAAGAAATCGCTATACATACCTTTTGAAGCCTCTCCGGTCTAAAGCTCTGCAGAGGACACAGCCGACAATGGTTGTGAAATGAATAGGAAGTGATCTCACCCTCGTACACACGGCCGGACTTTCCAAGAAAAAAAAGTCAGACAGGCTTTTTTTCTCGGAAAGTGTGGCCATGTGTAGCCTCCATCTGACTTTTTTTGTCCCAAGTCCGACGGACCTTACATAGAGAACCTGTCCGTCAGACTTCTGGAAGTCCGACCGTGTGTACGAGGCAATAGAGTTATTATAGGGCTCATGTTGTCGGCTGCCTCCTTTGCATCCGCCTCCACAATGAAGCCGCCGCTGACAGCTCAGTGTGGGACCGGAGCAGCTTTAGAAAAGGTATGTATTGCGATTTTTTTTTACAGGGTTAGATAGTAGACATGTGCACAGAAAAAAAACATCTTTTTTTTCTTGTTCTGTTTCGTGTCGTTCCGTAGGTTCGTTTCCGTTCGTTTTTCGTAAGACGCCTGTTTTCCTGTTCGTTCCCGTTCGTTTTTCGTACGATGAGATTTTTTCGTATTCCGATCGTTTCGTATTTTTTTATTACCGTTTTATTTTCGTACATGCGGGATGGTTCGTTATTCTGTTTAATTCATGTTCGTTACTTGTTAGACAATAATTTTCGTGAATTTTCATCAATGATTTGCATTCTGTGTTTTGGATTCCTTTTTCTGTTTGTGTTTTCGGTCGTGTGTTTGTGTGACATCTATGACAATTTGTTGTGGATGTCATGTGGGCATGTGACTGAAGATACGAACAGAAAAAGGATTTTCGTCATTTTGTACTTTCGTAAATATATCGCGGGATTCGCGGCACTTTCAACACGCGGCTCATCCATATTAACGATTGCCCCATACACTTGGTCAGACTTTTTTAACAAAAAACATAAAAACGATCGTTTTCCGTTCGTTCTCAGAAAATTTGTTTGTTTTTAAACTCCATCAGAAAACTATTTTTGGGTTCAAAAGTCTGGCCAACTGATCTCCCTTCAGATGAAAATCCACAGAAAAGTTTATTTGGCTTTACTGTACTACTCAGCACAAAAGAGAAGCTGCTTTACTAACTACACTCACTGCCCATTCAAAAAAAGAAAATTACATCTGTGGCAAGGGATTTGCATTCTGTGTTTTGGGTCCTTTTTCTTTTGATGTTTTCGGTCGTGTGTTCGTGTGACATCTGTGGCAAAAGATTTGCATTCTGTTGAATCCAAAATACGAACAGAAAAAAGGAATTCAAAATACAGGGCGCGGGTCTTTTGTTGTGGATATCGTGTGAGCATACGACTGAGGATACGAACAGAGAAGGGATTCAAACAAGATACAGAATGCAAATCTTTTGTTGTAGGTGTCATGTGGACATACGGCTGAGGATACGAACAGAGAGGGGATTCAAACAGGATACAGAATGCAAATCTTTTGTTATAGATGTAATTTTCGTTCTTTTGCCGTTTTCGTTTTGTCGTATTTTCGTCAGATCGTTCGTTCGTATTTGCGGTTGTTCGTTATGCGGCTCATTCGTAATCCCGTTGTTTTCGTATTTTGGTGCTTTAATTTTTTCGTATGTACACATTATTCTGCGGGTACGAAAATGAACATTTTCGTACGAAAATAACATTCGTACGAACGGGAATGCACATATCTATTAGATAGGTTAGTGTTAGATTGTGGATGCCTGTAGATTTAAAGATTTCAGTGTTAGGGTTGACTTCTTGCCTACTGGGCCCTTCTACCTCTTCCTGCCCAGGCCAATTTTCAGCTCTCAGCACTGTCGCACCTTGAATGACAATTGCATGGTCACGCAACACTTTACCCAAACAACATTTTTATCATTTTTTTCACACAAATAGCGCTTTCTTTTGCTAGTATTTAATCACCACCGGGTTTTTATTTTTTGATAAATAAACAATAAAAGACCAGAAATGTTGAAAAAAATATACTTTTTCATAGTTTCTTATAACATTTGGCAAACAGGTCATTTTTCTCCTTCTGATGAGGCTGCCCTGATGGGCACTGATGAGGCTGTACTGATGGCGTGGCACTGGTGGGCACTGATCAAGAAAAACTGATGAGGATGCATTGATAGAGAGCATTTATGGGCACTGATAGGTGACATTGATGGGCACTGATAAGCAGCACCGATAGGTGACACTGATGAGGAGGAATTGATGGGCACTGAGTGGCAGCACTGATGGGCACTGTTGGGACTAAACTGATAATCAGTACACTGATAATCAGTGCCCTGATTATCAGTTTACGTGTTCCTTCCTTAAAGAAGCCGGTTTACATTGTTTACATTGTGCTCAGCTGTGATTAGACACAGCTGATCACTTGGTAAAGAGCCGCTGATTGACTCTTTACCTCAATCTGTGATCTGCAGTGTCTGGAGGACACTACGATCACAGAGCACGCCGCCCGCACCTTACAGCGAGCATGCGCAATTATGAGAGGACGTCATATAACGGCCTAACAGAACAAGCTGGCCACACTGTAGCCATCATTCAGCTATAGCGCGGTCAGCAAGTGGTTAAAGTCAAAATGTAAAATCATATATTCTCTTTCACATTGTATTTTAAAGAGTAACTCCACTTTTGTTGGAGAAAAAACACTCCCCTCTGGGTAATCTATGTACATTGCAAGGATTTTAACAAACTTTGTTGCAGATTCCCAGGGCCGCTGATAGGGGGGGGACCACCAGTCCTCCTGTAGGGGGCCCGGGCTCACAGGGGGGCCCAAACAGCAGAGGAAATCAGTGTGGTCGGATGAAGGGGCAATTACAGGATGCCCTATGTGACTCTCTGCAGCAGCTGAAAATCGGTTTCTCTCCCTCCCACCGACTTTCAGTTGCTGCAGGGAGAGACACAGACACAGCTGCCGGCTTCCCTGACCCATTTAAAAAATAACAAATTGTAACCCTGTATTGTTTTCATCCCTTGTATAATGTAATACAATTCTTGGGAAAAAAATTGTAAAACAAATATTTTGTAAAAATTGTAAAATATTTTTTTTTCAAAACATTTTAATGTTTTTTTTTTTTTTAAATTATAAAATGTTTTTGTTCAAAAATGTAAAAAACAATTAAAAAAAGGGCTAATTCACACAGCTTCTCTGTTATCTTTGTCTCCGCTAAGAATGATTTTAGTATATTTTAAGTGAAAATCTTGTTTTGATATATTTGAGGGGGGCCCTGCCAGGTAGGCTGTATGGGGCCCCGTGATTTCTAACAGCAGCCCTGCAGATTCCTACCTTTTGTTATTCTGAAGAAATCCCTGTGTGTTTGTCTGTGCCCATGTTGGACAGGGAGTCTAATGGGAGTGGTTTCATAATTATCAATCAGCTGCAGCACCTACAGAGCTCTAATAAGGAAAGCTGCTGGGCCTGAATCCCTTTAGCTGTTATTTCCTATTGGAAGTACCTCACAAAAAAATACATTTTTGTTGCAGGGGATGCCTGAAATCTGACTTGTATCTTAGTGCAGACTTGTGGGAAAATTGGTGAGCCAATCACACAAGCAGGAAATTATGTTTCTGGGGGGTGTTCTGAACACACTCTGTGTAAAGAACACCTTTAGGTAGCCATATTGGATTGCATTTTCAGAAAATTAGAGCTGCAGATTGAAAAGCAAAGGTCATTTTTAATAACATTTAATTCCAATCCGACTTGTGTCGCAATTGTACACGCTATATTATTTTTTTCTTTGCGTGCAATTTTTTCCCCACGAAAGTGGAGATACCCTTTAAGTATTTCTAGCCTGCTCCAATGAATCTGAACGTCTGATTAATCTGAAAGTTTGTAAATGTCGTTTTTGAAGATCCCTACATATTTATGTACATATATATATATATATACACGTATACATATAAGATCCCTACAAATTTACCCTGATGCTGGGAAACATGGAAGGAAAAAGGAGAAGAGGATGACAGAAAACAAGAAAACAAGATGGATGGATAGCATCATCAAAACGATGAACATGAAGTTAAGCAAGCTCCGGGAGGCAGTGGAGGACAGAAAAACCTGGCACTCTATGAGGTTACGAAGAGTCAAACACGACTAATTATGTGTCACTATGCCCTGTGATTATGCACTGCTGTGTCACATATTTCACAGAGCCTGCCTTCTGAACTACAGAGTTGCTGAGAGAAGGAGTTTCAGGAGGCGGAGTCAGTACGGGAATCACAGCTTGCAGGCAGTCCATGGGACCATATGTAGTCCTTAGAAATTAAAAGTAAACAGAGGGGAAGCCACAAAGCATACAGGGAATCCAAGTTGTCTAAATAGATACCCAAGAGACAGGCAACATGTAAGGATATTTTTCAAGAAAAATTGGACTGTCAAATATGACTATTGATCACATTGTTATTACAGTGCTGATGTTATCAAATGAAAGTGTATGCTGTGACCATAGAACTCCTTTACCCACTTCCGAACCGGCTCTTGTACATATACGGTGGCAGGATGGCTTTCCTGCGCAAATCGCCATATATTTACGACGGCTCCTTTTAGAGCCATAGCAGGGGGCGCGCGCCACCAGAGGCACGCTCAATGCAATGATTGACGTGCCTGACAAAAACTTCCCCCCGGCTGGTAAGGCGCGTCACGAGTTTCCGTAACTAGCTGAACTGCGACTCGGCTCTATACGGCGCCTGCGCAGTCAGCTCTACACGGCTCCTAGTCGGTGCACAGGAGCTGTATAGCGCCGTATAGAGCTGACTCGCAGTTCGGCTAGTTTTCGGAAACTCGTGATGCGCCTTATCCATCGGAGGGGGGGGGTTTGTCAGGCACGTCAATCATTTGGGCGAAGTCCCAGAGGACGTTGCGCCACTGCATAGGAACGCCTACTCCCGCGGGAGCTAGTACCAGGAAGCCAGGTGGAAAATAGCGATAATACCATATGTACACCCCCAAAAAACAAACAAACAGCATACTGTACATGTTTAAGGTATACAGAATGTAATGTTATATACTTGTTTTTTGGGTGAACCTCCGCTTTAAGTAAAAAATAAATAAATTAGAATATGGTTACAAGGGAGAGTCTCAGGCCAACCATCATGACGACCTGCTCCATAAGGTACTACAACTAAATAAACTCTATGAAAGAGTTTACAGAGCGATGTTCAGAAGTAGAGTTTGTTACCATAAGAAGTGGGTCATATTGGGGGTATGGAGTTTGTTTATGATGGATACTAGGTAAAGAGGTTTCCCCAACTGTGTGATAGTAGCTGATTGCTCTCAGGGTGCAAGAAGCTACAGAGTTAAAATGAATGAGAGCATAGGAATAGGCTGGATGAGCAATTTTTTGGGGTTGGCACGTGACAAGGAGACAGGTACAGTAGGGATTTTATTTCTGGTCAGATCCTCATCAAAATAGGGGCCAGTATTGCCAGCTCGCGTATGAAAAAATTTGCAAATAATAATAATAACTAGAGCTTGTAAAACTACAAGCTGTCAATTTATTATTTGATTTTTTGTAAAACAAAAACTGTCATAGTAAAGCCTTGTACACGGATTTCCGTCAGACAAGGACTTTTGTCCGAAGGGTGTTGGCCGTGAACTTGTTCTGCAAATACGAAACTATGTGTTTTTTCAGCTCTTTAGCATCACCCTTTGGGCAACTTCTGCTAATGTTGTGCTATGGTTAGCATTGCTTCTGAGAATGCGTGTTTGTACTTTGGATTTTTTCCGACAGACATGTGTACACACGATCGGATAATCCAACATCGCATATTTGTTGTCTGGAAATTTTAAAGCATGCTATCCAACATTTGTTGTCCGAAAATCCGACAACAATGGTTCGATGGAGCATACAAGCGGTCATATTATCCGACAAAACCCTGCCATCACACAATTCCCGTCGGAAAATCCGATCGTGTGTACGGGCCTTACGAAGTAAGCTCTTATAGTAGGCAGATCTTTTTAGGTGGGTTGTTCTTCTGCCCACGAATGTCAGAAAAAAAAAATGTTATTTCATAACTATTGCCTTTGTCAGCAAACCAGACAATCTTCTGTTGCTATAGAAACCACAACCAATGATGCATCCGTCACCATACAGGGAATAAACCTTATGGGAGCCATAAAAGCCAGCTTCCCCAAGTTTGATATCTAGAATATCTCTCTGGATGAAAGGTTGAGAAATACCACCAACTGTACTGAATTTCTCAGTCCTTCCAAATAGATTTGGCACTACTGTCATGAGTGAGAGATGCCCAGAATGATTTGGCATATGACTGGAAACATGTTCACCCTTGGATAAAATAGCGCTGACCTTGGTGAGCATTTATGGTGACATCACTCCAGATGGGGGATGTGGGCAAGTAGCATCAAGGTCACCTTATGAAGCCTGCTTTTGAGAAGCTGTGTTACATGAATTGCAGGCATCGTTAAAGTGATCTATTGCTCTTACTTTATCTATGCAAAAGTGCAAAAAATTCAAACTAATTTTTTTCATAGTCATTGTTTGATTACTTTACCTGATTTAGCAGGTTCTTTTCTATCCTTATATATAATTATTTAATGCATGGGGCATGCAAATGCACCAGATTGCAATTAAAGCAAAATGAAACCATCCAAAGGAAGCTACCATTTTAGCGTTGCAAACCTTCAGATGTCTGGTGTCATAATTGATCACATGTGTAGCACCGTGGAAACTGCAGACCAATTAGAGGCCAAGGTGGCAACTTTCTCACCTGTAAAAATAAGGAGAGAGCAGTTGTGCTTTAGGCTAGGTTCACACTGCCGTGAATTTGCCGCAATTTCAGGGAATGCCAGTCTATAGAGCTGAATTTGCATCGCACACGGATCAAACTCGCACAGGACCCCTTTTTCCTGCAGCTTATATTTGCAACGCATTGATGATGTGAACGGCACTAATGGACAACAATGTTATTTTAATGACTTGCGAATTTGAACAATCACAACGACTCGAATTCGCAAAGTGTGAAGCAATGTGAACCTAGCATTAAAGCAGGAGTTCACCCGAAATTTTTTTTTTAACCTTAGATTGATGCTCATTTTGTCTAGGGGAATCGGGTAGTTTTTTTAAAATCGAAGCCGTACTTACCGTTTTAGAGAGCGATCTTCTCCGCCGCTTCCGGGTATGGTCTTCGGGACTGGGCGTTCCTATTTGATTGACAGGCTTCCGACAGTCGCATACATTGCGTCACGAGTAGCCGAACGTCGGTGCGGCTCTATACGGCGCCTGTGCACCAACGTTCGGCTACTTTCGGAAAATTCGTGACGCGATAGATGCGACCGTCGGAAGCCTGTCAATCAAATAGGAATGCCCAGTCCCGCAGCCCATACCCGGAAGCAGCGGAGAAGATCGCTGTCTAAAACAGTAAGTACTGCTTAGATTTTAAAAAAACTACCCGATTCCCCTTGACAAAATGAGCATCAATCTAAGGTTAAAAATTTACTTTTCGTGTGAACCTCCATTTTAAATGTAAGCCTAATGTTTTATTGCAGTGTACCATATTTCATCATTCTGATTACTCTACAGGAGTGGTCCTCAAGCCTTGTCCGTTGCCTGCCAGCTGGCCCTCCTGTACCAAGCCCCATTAGTTGAAAAGGGGGCCCGAAATTGAAGTAACTATGGACCTGGTTGACTATGCACCCTTGAATGTAACCCCTCTGTTTGACTTAAAAGCAAAACGCAGACATGGTCCAGATTACCCTTAGGGGTGATGGGACGCATAAACGTAATAAAAATTATCATATTACCCAAGATTCTATACATGGTGTGGCATGCCCCCCTATACATTCCCATAAAAATCTTTAAGCAGATGGAAGCTATCCTGAATTCATTTGTCTGGGGTAATGGTAGACACAAACTAGCTTGGCAAATCCTAAAAAAACACACAGATATGGGGGGGGGGGGAGGGGGTGTATCCCTCCCGGACCTCCAGGACTACTTCTTAGCCTCTCAGCTATCCCACATGTATCACTTCCACACGTCGGAAATGCAGCGCTATAGATCCTTGGTTTGTGGCAAACCGGGACACCCGGCGTATACACCCGTCAAGGCCATCCTTCGCGGGAAAAGATCACCCGGTTCCGCCACACGGTATAACTTGGGAATGCTGACGCACCACCAAAGGGTATGGAAATTATCCCTTAATTACAGAATGAGGGTAAATTTCACTCCCACACCCCACTGTGGCTTAACAACCATATGCCGGAACTGGAAACAATTCCAGATTCGGTAGTCTGGGCTAGATATTGAATTCTGTATTTACACCAGGTCCTGACTAATTCCGGACTCAAGCAGTTTCAGGCCCTTAAAGAGGAGTTCTCCCTTCCACACCAACTGGCTTTCAAATACCTGCAGCTCTGTCATACACTCAGAACCCAGCTACCAAATCTAGATATAGGGCCGGAACCCCCCAGTACTGAATATAGTTTTGGGGGACGACCCCTCTAAACTTATCTCACAACTGTATTACACAATCAGACAATGGGGGGTAGTTTCTATTACCCACAGGGCCAAAACTGTGTGGGAGCTGGATGTTGGCCCCATAGATAATGCTGACTGGGGAACCAAGTCAAGAATTCTAGAGGGAACCAAGACAGTGCCTCCCAAGTTGTCAGATAGACTGACCCAACTGTATATTATACACAAAGCTTACCTGACACTGAT
This sequence comes from Rana temporaria, assembly GCF_905171775.1. Lineage (NCBI taxonomy): Eukaryota > Metazoa > Chordata > Amphibia > Anura > Ranidae > Rana > Rana temporaria. Next base: position 139,366,620 of record NC_053495.1, read on the forward strand.
GAGTGGGGGAAGGGTTCATATATATATCATATATGTCATATTTACAAGTCTATTCTTTTCCTGCATGAACATATTGAGCGATCAATACCGATCACTCCTGTGTCCACTCATCACTGATGCATGGTAAAGTTTATTTACTATACTTCAGTTTGTAAATGAACAGGAAGTCTCAGAGTTCTTGCTATTCATTCATCTGTACAGCTGAGGCTGCAGAAAAAGGAAATTGATACATTTCACACAGATAACTCTGGCTGTGTGAATGAGTGAATTGTTCATGCAGTTGCAGCCCCCCTGTCACTCCAAGCGGACACAGCGACTGTATGAACACAGATCCTAATTCGGCAGGTGTGCAGGTAATGGGTGAGTGGCCCTGAATGCACACTGTCTTTGTTTGGGGCTGTACACCTGCACCCACACATCTGTCCAATTAGGACCCGTGGCTGTGTGCAGGCATCTGCTGCGTCCCTGTTGAGTAACATAGGCTGCCTGCACATAGTTCCAGAGGGCTCCAGCCACATAAACATACCACTGATTCACACTGTACAGGCCCCAGTGCCCGTGTGAATGAGCCCAATATCTCACTTAGCAGGAATATTGTTGGGTATGTGTGCACTAATAATGATTCTAGTGTATTTTTAGCAAAAATATAATTTGATATTCTCGGGGGGATTGGTATCAGATAGCCTGTATGTGGCTCCATGATTTCTAACAGCAGCTGTGCTTGTAGCATTATTGATCTTCTACTAACAATGGTGCATTATTCTAAGTGGTGCATTTACACCACACCTCCCAACTTTTTGAGATGGGAATGAGGGACACCTATCAGCAAAAGTATGCAGGCATAGGACACACCCCTTGCCACGCCCCTTAAAGGAGAATTGTACAAAAAAGCAAGATTGGGTAAACCCACAAGTGCTTTTTTTTTTACCCCTACTATTCACTTATAATTCCTTTTGGAAATTACAAATGCAGCAATTCAGAAATCAGATGAAAGGTTTAGCACTGGGAAACACTTTTTGATAGATAAAAAGTGCATTTTATATATAACAGACCAAGATGAGGAAAAAATTAGGAAGAATGAGGGACTGAGGGACATTGTTTCAAATCAGGGACAGTCCCTCGAAATCAGGGACAGTTGGGAGCTATGATTACACCATTGACGGGGCACTATTCCTCCTACTGACACTCATAACCAACCCTGTGGCTTTCCTTACTCCCACTAAAAACTGATTCTTGGGCATTGTTTACTCCCACTAACACCAGGGCAATTTCTGTTCTTAGGGCAGAATACATCCATGCAGCATTACAAACAATGATATACCGTATATACTCGAGTATAAGCCGACCCGAATATAAGCCGAGGCACATCATTTTACCACAAAAAAATGGGAAAACGTATTGACTCGAGTATAAGCCTAGGGTGTCCATCTGCATGCCTCACTGTGCCTCACTTTGCCTCATCATGTCCATGCCTCAATGTACCCATGCCTCACTGTGCCCATGACTAGACTGATGTTTAACATGGGAGAAATGGGGCTACATGTGTGCCAAGTTCCGGGTCCAGGGGACCTACGACCGGCTGGTACCGGGTCCCCAAAATCACCAGAGAAATTACTGTTTAACATGGGAGTCTATGAAAGGGGTGTCCGGCTTTGAAAAATCGGTGCTCCCCGGCGGTAGGTCCCCCGGGCAACAAACTTTGCACACTTGTAGTGGAAGAGTGGGGCTACATGTGTGCCAAGGGGTCCAGGGGACCTACTGCCAGCCGGTACCGGTTCCCCAAAGTCCCGGAGATCAGGCGCAAAAAGGTGACTCGAGAATAAGCCAAGGGGGGCATTTTCAGCACCAAAAATGTGCTGAAAAATTTGGCTTATACTCGAGTATATACGGTACCTGCCTTGGAACTAGCATTACTTCCGGGCATCAAATCATGACAGCAACCAACACTGGACGTATACATTGCCTGTAACAGGTCACATTCAGTGTGACAGGTTACAGCTAGTTTGACATTTGCATGTAAAGTATATAAAAGATGTAATATAAATGTATGCTTCAAAATGCAATTATAGATAGAAATACTAAGACTGATTCCATTATTGAAACATAAGATTCAGCTACAAGCATAAGAACAAGTTACAATTTGTAGATAGGATTTCACAGAATCAATATGATTTGGTTCCTGTAATTTGCTTACCTTCTCTCTTGCAGTGCTGTGCACAGTATTTTGAGTCAACAGTTCATATCTGAAATATTAAATTTTTTAGCATCTTCTTGGATATAAATGTAGTAACAAATTTCCAAGTCTCCTAATTTGATTTATTTTTATTTTGCCTAAGCAAAATATCTAATGGCAGGACTAGCTTAAGGGCTACTGATGCCGTAAGCACAGCCCAGTGATGGTATCCCTTAGGACCCTCCATTAATAACTGAAAAGACATGAAAGCAGAACTTTACTTACCTGTTCCCCAGCACTGCAATGTTCTGGAGATCCATGCCAGCAGCTGACATCTTCAGCCCAGTGGGAATCCAGGTATCAATTTCAACTATTTCCATTGGCTGGGCTGAGATGATGTTCAGTCATCCTGGCATTGCTGAAATTCGTACACTGGGCTGCACATGAATCACTCAGTGGCTCCCACTGCTGTCAATCACAACTTAGTGAGCCAATGAGGAAAGAGCAGTGAGAGGTGGGCCGAGCCACCACTCTATGGCCCCGTACACACCATAGAATCCATCCGCAGATAAATCCCAGCAAATGGGTTTCAGCGGATAGATCCTATGGTGTGTACACGCCAGCGGATCTTTATCCGCGGATATTTATCCCCTGGGATGGATTCCAGCAGATCGGATATTCGCTGACATGCAGAACAAATCCATCTGCTGGAATCCATCCCAACGGATGGATCCGCTGGTCTGTACAGACTCACCGGATCCATCCGTCCTAAGGGATCCCCCGCATGCGTCGTAATGATTTGACGCATGCGTGGAATTCCTTATATGACAGCGTCGCGCACGTCGCCGCGTCATAATCGCGGCGACGGCGCGACACGTCATCGCCAGAGGATTTCGGCGCGGATGTGTACACGCCATCGCATAGAAATCTGCTGAAATCCTCGAGAGGATTTATCCGCGGAAACGGTCCGCTGGACCGTATTCGCGGATAAATTCTCCCGTGTGTATGGGGCCTGAGTGTCTATTAGTGCTCGGGTGTGAGCACGCACCAGTGTCCCAATAGCAAGTTGCTTGCTATTGGGGGCACTTGTCAAGGGGGAGGAGCCAGGAACACTGGCGGGGGACCCCAGAAGAAGAGGATCGGGGGTTCTCTGTCAAAAAACATTGCACAGAGCAGGTAATTATGAAAGTTTTTAATTTATTTTTTTAAATGCTGAAGCTTTAATACCTCTTTAATGCAGAAGAGGCATAGCATGTCTCTTCTGCATTAAAATCCTGTCTGTTTACTTTTTTTTTTTGTGTAAAGTTACACTTTAAAACTTATTCTGTGGATTTCCAGAAAGCAGTAACAGTTTTCCAGTGGTAGTTCCATTTAAAAATCTAACAATATGAACCCAATGATGGCCTCTGGCACCAACAATTTCGATGAGGAGGCCCAAAATAAATCTATGCAAATCAGTATTTATTAAAGAGGTAAATGCATAACATCTAAAACATAACAGTAATGTTCCGGGATAGATTGAATTTATCACATGTAGTGCTGAAGAATATAAATATGGTGTATTGTCTCTTTTATGTTTCCTAGCTGAAACTTGAAATAACCCCTGTAACACATTGGGAAGGATTCCGTTGGGAGGGGGAGGGGAAAGGGGGTGGGGGGAAAATAGGGAGAAAAATGTTTGTATATGTTTTTATATATGTATGTTTTGCAAATTTCTCAATAAAAAATGTATCTGATAAAAAAAAAAAAAAAAAAGGTAAATGCAAAGACAAAATTAGTTACAGATTATGTTGTATAGTGGTTCCAAAAATGTACTATTCTAGAAGCCTGTAGAATGCAAATGACATTGAATCTATTGTTATTAAATTATTATACAGGATTTATATAGCGCTTGCAACATAAGGGCAGACAGTACAATTACAATACAATTTTAATACAGTAGGAATGAGTAGGACTACATAAAATACATTTTTAAAACTGTCATTTAAAATAATCGTGTGTGGGCAAAATGTAATTTTATGTCTTCTGAAAAATGACCAAAAAAAAATTCGAACATGCTTGAATTTTTTATGACATTTTTTAAAATGTAATTTTTTGTGTCATAAAAAATGATCGTGTGTGGGCAAAAATGACGTTTTAAACCCGCACATGCCCAGAAGCAAGTTTTGAGACGGGAGGTAAAACTACCATTCATAATGGAGTAAGCACATTCATCACACTGTAACAGACAAAAAAGCACGAATTGTCTTTTACTAACAAGTAACCAGCTAAAAGCAACCTCAAGGCAAATAGAACTTCCCCTTTAGAGTGCCGTCACTTTTTTTTTCATTTTCAGCAGTTATTTAGGGGAACATTTATAAATGGTTTCCTAGGTATTCTTTAGAATTCTGTGATGCCCTGTACACACGATCACCTTTTGTGATGAAAAAAAATGTCATTTTTTATCATGAAAAAAAATGTAATTAATAACACACCATCGTTTTTGAAAAATGATGGTGTGTGGGCAACATCATTTTTAATGATGAAGTTGGAAGAATTACATTTTTTTTCATGATAAAAAATGACATTTTTTTTCATCACAAAAGGTGATCGTGTTCATACCTAGGAAACCATTTATAAATGTTCCCCTAAATAACTGCTGAAAATGAAAAAAAAAGTTTGAACATTTGTAAACCTTCTTCAGTTTTCTTTCAGGCGCTGCAACTTAAATAAAGCCCTACTCCAGGATAAAAGCATAGATCAAAATCAAGCAACTGACTGAGGTTTTTTATTTAGGAACAATGAGGGAATAATAATAAGGGAAATAACTTTGATAAATGATAATTCAAAATAATTATTATTTTCTGAAGTAAGAAGGTAGACCAGCCCCAGACTAGGTAGACTATGGGCCAGATCCACAGCCGGCGAGCGCAACTTAACTTTTCAGAGTTAAGTTACACTGCCGCAAATCTCCCAAGTTAGGTGCTGATCCACAAAGCACTTACCTGGAAATTTTGCGGCGGTGTAACTTAACTCCGTCCGGCGCAAGGCGTTCCTAATACAAATGGGCGATTCCCGTTTAAATTAGGCGCGCTCCCGCGCCGGACGTACTGCGCATGCTCCGTCGGGTAACTTACCCGATGTGCATTGCGCTAACTGACGTCGCTCCGACGTAATTTGCTTAGACGTTAACGTAAATGGCGTCCAGCGCCATTCACGAACGTCTTACGCAAACGACGTAGAGTTTAAAATTTCGACGCGGGAACGACGGCCATACTTAATAGGGCTTAGTCAAATAGGACTCAGCCCTATTTTTACGCGGCGTAACTCGACGTAAACGACGTAGATTTAGCGCGACAGGCACGTCGGAACGTTCGTGGATCGCCGAAAGTGTTCATTTGCATATTCTAGGCCGGCCGCAATGGCCTCGCCACCTAGCGGCCGGTCTAGAATTGCATCCTTAAGATCCGACAGTGTAATTCAATTACACATGTCGGATTTTCTGCCTATCTATGGTAAACTGATTCTGTGGATCAGTTCCATAGATAGAAACAGGGATACGACGGCGTATCAGTAGATACGCCGGCGTATCCCTTTTGTGGATAACCCCCTATGGGACTGTTATGTGCCTGCATGGCCAGGAGAGAGAGGGAAGTCTATGGTATGTAAAGAAAATACATGGAGGCTGCAGCCGTCAAATCTCAGTAGGTAAACATCTTATGAAGGGGCGTTCTGGCTGGGGGTTAGTCAAGGCGTTAAGCAGGCTGACTAACCCCCAGCCAGAACAGGTCGGATGATGTGGGCCAAGCTTACTGAGGAGGAACAGGAAGTGAGAAATTCAGACAAAGAAAAAAATATTTAGAAGGGAAATCAAAGGAAAAAGTTAGTGAACCAACAATGCACTATGTTAAAGGAACCTATTTAGAAAATAAAAAACAAACATTTACAACCCCTTTGCTGGTTAATTCAACCCTGTCTCAAGGCCAAAATGAAGTAAGAAGTTGGAATGAAACTTTATAAAGGCCTTGCAGTATGTACAGTAGTACACTTGAGCCAGAGTCAAATTAACACCACTTTGGGCCAAAGGCAGGTAAAATCCTTGGACCCCAGCTCTCATAAATAACTTTTCATCTGTACCATAAGGTTCTATATACCAGAATGTCTGACTGTAAGTTTAAAGCCTACTGTATGGTCCCTTAAGTGGTGGATTCCCCCAAGCTGCAGTTCTTCATTTTAAACGTAAACTGTTTAACATCAATGTGCAGTGGAAAGAATCATGTCCTTTTACTGATGGATGGTGGTTCTTTATCTTTGTCTTTTAAGGCTAAGATAGGAGTTCATATTCTTATCTGCAACCCAGTAGCTGAAAAGAAGACACTCTAATGCCAGTGCACAATGATGAAGGATGTCTGCAATTTCATGACTCAGCAAACTTCCTCTGGCTGCCTAGTATTTGCATTATCTATTTGCTGGATTCTCCATGGGAATACGAGTGAGAACCTTATGGTTATAGCAGTTTTGGATCTTACTAAGCAGTCAGCTGTTAGGTGCACATGGGATACCACATATATCATTTCAGAATACCTTCTTGTTCATGCCCCATTTGGAGGTTCTTCAATAAACATTTGATACCATTGTGTGGGCACCACAGTGGCTTATGCCTCATTCACACGTAGAGGATTTCCGACGGGAAAAGTTCCCGTCGGAAATCCCAAGGGGAAAGCCGAGAACCTGCTCGGTTCAGTCTTTCCCCTACACACGGCCGGTTTTCCCAACAGGAAAACTGTGATGGAGCTTTGGCTGGGAATCCCGGCCATGTGTATGCTCCATTGCAGTTTTTCCCTTAGGAAAACTGCCAAAAACTTTGGAAAAACTGCGAGGAGCATACACACGGCCGGGATTCCCGGCGAAAAACTCTACTCCTACCGTCAGGAAAACTGATTATGTGTACGAGGTTTATGTCGTTACCATGTCTGCCTTGCAGCACTAGGGTAATTGTCTGAAATCTCAATCACAGCACTATCTGCTTGGAGTTTGAGTATTCTCCGTATGCTTGCATGGATTTCCTTTCACACTCCAAAGGCCATTCTGGAGGTTAATTGACTAAAGTTCTAAAGTAGCCCTTGTATGTATGTGAGGTAGGCAACCTTGGATTGTTAAGCTCCTTGAGGGCATACCTTCATGTGAATGTGCGATATAATGTATATATCAATTGTTTTTTGTCTGCTCTATTTAAATGTCTAATAATAAATATCAGTGTGGGTTCTGCATTATATGCTGCTCAGATTTTACTGGAACTAGGTTTGGTTCATGCTCTGTGAACTAAATATTTTCATAAATTTTCTTAAGCAAAACTAAACACACATTGAAGAAAAAAGGACTACACATGTAGGGATCTACTGCACTCTGCTGTTAGCTGCTAATATCACATTGTTATGTATAATTATTAATTAACACTTCCTGTCTCAGAGAGAAGCTTTGAAAACCCCAGAAGGAGGAAGTGGGGAGGGAGAGGCCGAGACCTGAACATGGCCAATACACACAGGCTGCTACTGCTAATGTGTTTTCATCCAGATCAGAAACAGAGACTATTGGGCAAGTATTTCTATGTTCTAATAGTTTAACTGCTGCTTCCCATACATAGCTTCTTCAGTGACATACTTTTTTCTGTCCTATTGTTATTATCTCACATGCACAGCGCTAGGTAACTTGGTCTGTTCTACTGTATGTATGTAGTGGTCACCTTGCTGTATGTTAGCAAGTGAACCTGTTTATTGCAATACAGTTTTTATGCAGCTCCTGTTATTTTAGTTAACCTTGTCCCCTCTGGTCTGGGATTCCATAGCTAGTTTGAGCTCAAGGCTCAATAACTAGCATTGGCTAGGGCCAGGTAGTTAGAGGTCCGATGCATGTCAGATTAGAAAGTATTAGGGAAAGACTAACGTGCAGAGTAGAAAGTACAACTCTGCATTCCTAGGGAGAGACTAACGTACAGAGTAGAAAGTACAACTCTGCATTCCAGTGTCACACTGTGGTTTCTGCTTGTGAGAAGCTGTGTTCCAGGCTGGTTGGACAACAGTTGGAGGATCTCCCCACTGATCTTGTCTATAGGTCCCTGACACAAAGACAGACACTGCATCACAATCATCCTCAGGGGCCCTACAACTGGATTTTGCTTAAACTGGACTTTGCTGCAACATTCATCTGGAGGTATCTCAATCAATAAATAATCCAGGAATATGTGTAAAATTCCATCAGGACTCCTATCAGGCTCTTTGCTGATAATACCTGTATTTCTATTTAATGCATGTACAATTTTTAATCTTTTCCTATATAAAGCTTGTATTATTTCCATACTGATGTGTATCTATATACGTATGGTTAATGGTATACCATGTTTCCCCGAAAACAAGCCTGGGTCTTATATTAATTTTGGCAACAAAAGACATGGTAGGGCTTATTTTTGGGGTAGGTCTTACCATGTAATGTGCTGTCTTCTATCCATTTCTCTCTCCCTGCTTGTTGGAATCCCCAGTGTGAACTGCGTTTAAATGCTTGTAAAATCCTATAATTTACTCTATTACAGTAGAATATAATGTGCAATGTGTGTGTGTTTCTATAATATAATTGTGCCAAATACCTTTGTTATAGCGGCGCACTGCGCTTCTCTAACCTGCCGGAGTTTTCTACCCCAGAATCATATTACAGAAACACACACATTGTACATTATATACTACTGTAATAGAGTGGATTATAGGATTTTACAAGGGCTTTTTTTCGGGGTAGGGTTTATATTGCAGCCCTCCTGGAAAATAATGCTAGGTCTTATTTTCGGGCTAGGTCTTATTTTCAGGGAAACATGGTATGTGGGTTGCAATCCCAATTACTCAGATTACTGGTTAATTTTCCAGGAAGGGAACCACCTCTGTTTACAAAAGCACAGGTCCAGGGTGGAGGCATTGCAACTTTATTTTCAAACCCACTCTTACACTTAGTAAAGGTTCTGGTTCTGTTATTTTAGTTAGTTAGTTTTCTGGTAAAGTTAATCTTGACTAAAGTTAGTTCTGCATGGAAAATTCATGTTTGAAACTGGTTCCTGACTCAAACAGAACAAGCATACCTTTTGCATTAAAGTGCTGGTAAACTAAAAAATAAAACAAAAATCTCCCTGCAAGTTAAAAACATCATGTGCAAGTATGCATTGCATACTAGCACATTATGTAAGACCTACCAGAAAGCAGAGCCCTCCAGCGAAACGCTATCACGTCTTCCTTCTGGGTTCGCAGGCTGTGGCCACTGCAGAGCTTTCTCTCTATTGAAGACACACAGTCCATTGAGAGCGCAGTGCGCATGTGCCAATTACGTCACTGGCGCTGCTAAAGTAAATATCTCCTAAACAGTGCATGTTTAGAAGATATTTACTGTACCTACAGGTAAGCTTTATTATAGGCTTACCTGTAGGTATAACTTATTAAAAGGCCAAAACAGCAGCCGTATATATTATAAAACATAGAAGTACATTTGAGATGGCCTAAAATTAAACAATATTAGCTGTCATGACCATAGGTGTGCCCAGCCTATTGCATTAGGGTGTGCACCCTAAAGTTTAAAAACACATGTGTGTGTATACATATTTATGACCCTAGCACATCGATTTCCCTGCCAGCACAGTGAAAGCGAAGTGCGTAAGCACTTCTCTTGTGGCAGAGTCGGTAAGAAGGAGATCGCTTCTATCTTGTCTCTGGTACACAGGGTGATAATGCTAATGCACATGGGGTGATTAGGGTGTGCCCAGGCACATCCGGAACACCCTGTGCGCACACCTATGGTCATGACGTATAACCAGATTTTTCATTGCATAGTTACTTCTGTGGCAACCATATATGAAGTGTAGCATGACACATCAATGGTATCTGACCTACACTACTTAACAACCAAGGCATGTAATAATAGAGATATCTTCCTGAACATTTTTGACTGATAGGTGAAATTTCTTGTCTTGTCATAGCAATATGAATCTCCTCTCCTTTAAGCTCACTTCACTTATACAAGTAAATATATATTCATGCAATCCTAGAAAACCCTAAAATAAAAGTGCAGATTATGATATCCAATAATTCGGTCCACTGCCCAAGGTACATTCCTATATTTGCAGCCAGATTAAAATGCCAGCTGTAACTCTCTTTGCCATATTTTATCTCTGCTTGGCAAAAGAACTATGCACACACTTTTGTGTATAGGCAGAATATATAGCATTAAACTCTCCATGCATAAGTGCTATGGCAGCAAACAATACGCTATGTAGTAACAAACAGATAACCTTGAAAAATGAGATGTATTTACTAAAAGACGCTATATAAAACCATATCACACCTTCTAATAATTACCCTCAAGTGCTTAATCATTTTATGGGCTCTAGATCCCACTTGTGATGCCAATTGAACGGATAATTACTATTAGGTGCAGTAATTGCCTCAATGAAAAGGCTAGCTGCATGTTTACATTCAACTTGGCAGTAAGAATTGTTATTCTACTAACGTGGCATGGAACACACAGGGAAAGAAGGTGACCTGCAAAACTGCTACGTGCTCAGAGGAGAGGAGGAAAATATCACACGATACAAAGACAACGAGAGAGACAATGAAATGGGCAACACGTTCGGAATGATATAAATGTCCCTTTTTTTTGGGAAGGTCAGCAAACTGTGACCATTTACTATGTTAGGGGTTATACTCTTTAAAACTGCCTAAGTGTGATTTAGGATAAAAAAAAAAAAAAAAAAAAAATCCTATCTTAAAAGCAGGGCACAGACAAACAGAATAATCATCGCAATGCCATGTACGGATGATATGCAAAAATGCACATGGTCATTTGACAGCAAGGATGCTGGAGGACCGAGCCATTGTTATGTGGAGGGAAGGAGTACCAAACACAAAGTAACACACAGCCAATTCTCTGTGTATTGACTTTAGAGACACAAGCAGCATCTCTCATACAATGATCTGCAATTACTACAGAGGGAGTGAATGACAAACATGCCAAAGCGGATTCCTGAATGACGGATGGACCTATTATTAAAACAAGGCAATAGCTAATAAGATTTCGATAGTATATCAGGACCTAATTATGCAAAGTAGTTATTTTATACCCAAGATGAAGCCGTTTTTTGATTTTGGTTTTTCTTTTCCTAAATTACAAGCGATGGTATTAAATATACATGCATTAAATAATGTTTCTATTGGAGCCTATTAACTATTAATCACTGTTAGCGCTGCAGAAAAAAATGGTTTAATATATCGGTGCTATGTAGATTGATTACAGAGCTTTCATTATCAGTTACGGTCTGCTCTGCAGAATATACTATAATAATTGATGGTGTGTATCAGCGGCTGGTAATATGTGAGAACACTGGAATACACGCTAGATCTAGATCCAACTGTGTGTCTGCAGGATCCATCCAGCTTGCCTAGAGAAGTGAGAATTAATTGCTGCCATGCTGAATCCAAGTTTGAAGTTACTCCAGTGTTTTCTAGGTATTAGAATGGAGGGGGAGTGAGAATAAATTCAGCATGTCAATTAAAGGCTGCTGGCAGAAGGGAAAGAATTGGTAAAAGTTGGTTAGTCCAAGACAATGGCATTACCTTGATCCGCACATAGCAGTGGGTGCCTAGGAAAGGGTCATTTAGGCAGCTCGGGGTGACCTCTCTGGGGGTCTTCTTAAAGGTCCTCTTTGGCCCCATTAGAATGCTGCAGAAAAGTTTGACGAACGCAGTGCAAGCGCAGAGCAGGCAATAGGAGTACACCAACGTCCAGAACGCTGCAGCACGCAGGCAGCCCGGCAGGCTGTCCACAAACAGCGCCATACTGTGCCCAGGCATCCAGCTTAGAGAGGACACCCTCAAGTGGCAAGGAGAGCTGTGCGAGAAGTCATGGAAACAAGGGGAAGAAAAGAGAGGAGGAGGCGATGAGGGAGAGCGAGGGAGTGACTAGAGCTTAGTGCTGTGACTGATGCTGCTGCCTCTTAAAGGGAACAAATGAAAATAGGATGCAGCCTTGACTGCATGTTCTGTTTCCAGCGTAACTCCTTTACATCTACATGTTCTGAATGCACAATAATATTCTGTCCTGGTATATAAAAAACACAAATTTAGGATCATTCTTTTTTTTTTTTGTAGTAGTAGTAGTAGTAGTTTTATCATCAGTGGTAAATATAATAAAGTGCACGTTTCGGTACTATCAATGGACGTTTTGTGGCTGATTTACTAAAGGCAAAAAGACAATTCAATTTGCAAGGGAATTTTCCCTTAAAGCTTAAAAAAGTGAACCTCCGCTTTTTGGATCCCTCCCCCCCCCTCCAGTGACACATTTGGCACCTTTCAGGGGGGAGGGGGGTGCAGATACCTGTCTGAGACAGGTATCTGCGCCACTTACGGGTTCTGATCCCCACGGGGAATCCAGCCTGTGACGTCACTCCCCCCCGCTGTCTTCTGGGAAACACTTTTCCCAGGAGAGAGCGGGGACCAGTGACGGCGCGCCGTGATCCCCGCGCATGCGCAGTAGGAAATTGGGCAGTGAAGCCGTCAGGCTTCACTTCCTGATTCCCTCACCGAGGATGGCGGCGGAAGCAGCCGAGGACCGAGTGATTGCTCGGCCTCGGCTGCTGACATCGCGGGCGCACTGGACAGGTAAGTGTCCATTTTTTTAAAAGTCAGCAGCTGCCGTATTTGTAGCTGCTGACTTTAAAAAAAAAAATCGTCGGAACCTCCGCTTTAAGGAAATGTGGTGAAAAGTCACTACGCAAAGAGTACTCAATCGCTTACGAAGAAATAAACAAAGAAAAGGATGAACAGACCCCTGATGTTTCACTTTTGAGACAGAGAAAGGGATTGAGGACAGAGCTTCCCCAGACCCCTTCTCTGCAGCCTTAGCTGCCATTGGAGAGTAATCTAATGGGAAGTGGTCTATGCTTAGCGGCTTCTTGTTCATTAATCAACTGAAGCATAGTAGTTTACTATGCTTCAGTTAAGAATGAACACAGGAGTGAGCAGTACAGATCATTTACAGTGTTCATTCATAAAAGGAAGGGGCCGGTAAATCAAATATTTACCATGCCTTTCCCCCACTCTCCATCCTGAAACATCCTCCACAGCAGCCAGAGGGAAAGGAGGAAAACTGGCAGCACTGCAGGGGGGCTTCAGAAACTAGGGGAAATTCGGCACTGCACAGGGTGATTAGGGCGTGCCCAAAGCATCAACAAAGCCTGGGGAATGCACAGGAAAAAACCCAAGCCTACTTACCGACCAGCTCACAGACAACAAATTAACCTGTCTAACAGTATGCATTAAAAACAGGAGTTTAGTCCGCACGCATTTGTGAGCCACAGAGCCACGTCACGGCACCCTGGAATCTGTGGTCCTAACACTAAACTATGAGTGTCCCCACAATGAGGACAGGTGGACCTTCTAAAAGGTACAGGAGCACACCAAACACCCAGCATGTAGCTCAATGGCTGCAAAGGTGTTGGTGCGTTGCTGGACCAATACAAATACCTATGTAATATGAAAAACAAACTTGTCCACCGCCCTCATCTATAGCTGGCCATCGCAGTAAGCAGCATTGGAAGGCTGAAACAGATAACAACAAAGCCTGGGGAATGTCCAGGAAAAACCCTGTGAATGAATGACGTAGCTGTATGGGTGAAGCTCCGCATAGCCGCTCCAATTTTAAATGTGATCGAGCAGCTGTGGAGGGGTGGGGGGGGGGGTAACTCCTGGCCACTGTTACAGGGAAGGGGTGGACTAAGACGAAGAAGGGGGTCAGCTTGAATATGTTACATGTTATACTCTAAATATGGATGTAATATGTAACATGTTCAAAATGTGGACCTATCCTTAATAATTTCCTAATTTTATTTGCAGCTGATTTAACAGCAGGGCTCACTTTTAGCTGCTGTCCCAGCCATAAAATTTTCAGAGGGTGGTATTTAGGGTTTTCATTTCTTTGAGGTGTATGTTGTTTTTTATTTTATTTATTTTTATTTTATGTTGATAGGGCCATTTCTTAAGCTATTGGGTGCAGCAGTTTTGGGAGCAGCATGAACTTATTTCTGACCAAAAGAAAGTGTAGCCAGGTGCTTAGTTGGCAGTGAAGAAACAGCTACAGAGATACTTTGCAGAGGATTTCTATGCTGATCTAGTGTCATTCCACTTCCATTCACTAGAGGGAGCTTGTGGGAAACAAAATACTAGAGCAGGGGTGCCGAACCGCTGGCCGGTGGGCCACATGTGGCCCTCTGATGTGGCCCGCCACCTCCTGCTCTGGAATGGTGTGTCGGCAAGTCCAGATCCCCGAGTATCAGTCAGAAGAAAAGAGCTGGCGCTAGAGAAAAAAGAGCCTCCACTTCCATTCCTATATAGCGCCAGCTCCTGCCACAGGCAGAGTGATACCAAATGTACTCCGCTTGTAACTGGAGAAATACAGGAAGAATCGGCTCTGCTCTTTACTGCAGCCGCATGCTTCCTCCAGTGCCGGCTCTATTCACACTGATGCTCGTTAATGGTGGGTTAGGAACCCGCAATCTGGGACAGCAGCCACCAGTGATACCCATAAATAGTGCCAGCAGTACACACCGCCAACAGTACCCACCAACAGTACTAGCAGTACCCACCGCCAGTGCCAGCAGCACCTACCAACAGTGCCAGCAGTACCCACCAACAGTACCAGCAGTACCCATCACGAGTGCCAGCAGCACTTACCAACAGTGCCAGCCATACCCACCAACAGTGTCAGTGCCAGCAGTACCCACCAACAATGCCAGCAGTACTCACCATACCAGGCCACATGCTCTCAACATAGGGGAGGGGGTGCTTTGTGACTCTGCCCCCACCCCCCAAAGCACCTTGTGTCCATATTGATGGGGACAAGGGCCTCTTCCCCACAACCCTGGACGTTGGTTGTGGGGAACTGCGGGTGGGGGGTCTTATTTTAAATTTGAACAAGGGGGGGGCCCAGATCCTGCCCCCCATTCACCAAAAAAGTGAGTATAGACACAACATGAGTTTTTGACAAGTCCTTTATTAACAAATAAAAAATAAATGTCCCTGATGTAGATCCTTTATCAATCATGCTGCCCTCCCCCACTGCCAAACCTAAAAAAAGTAACAAAAAAAAAAGAAAGAAAAGCTTCGCTCTCACCAAAGGCTCCAGCCATCTGACAGTTCTTTAATAGCTAAGGGGCAATGTCACCTTGTGGCTCTGCCCCCTTGTGACGTCTGTGGTCCAGCATGCACCAGTCAATGGTGTCACAGGGGGCGGTGCTATTAATTGTTTAGGACGTGGTGGCCAGTCACCTGCCCGCAGAGAAGTCAGCCGCTCTCACCTGCCCGCGGAGCCACTCGCAGAGACGCCCGCTCTGTCACCCGCCCGGCAACAAATTTCTCGGGGGTGGCAATTGCCCCGTGATTCGCCCCTGCCCCCTTACTGGTCACACCTCTGCAGTTCCCTTGGAGACCTTGGGATAGTGTAGCTTTTTGTCCAACACAGGAGCAGCCCTGAGGAATCAGGTAAGTGTTCTGCTTATCTATCGAGAGGGCAACAGTGACAAGATCACTACTCTGATATAGCCCCCAAAAATTACCACACATCTTACAATCTGATTGCACAGCCTTCTTAAGATCTACCAACAAACTATGTAGTGCAAGGGCCTGTCTGATTGGATACAAGCAGCCATTCGTTTTACACAGTATAGGCAGCAAAACACAGGGGCTCCGAACTGGAGCTTTAATATATACGATTAAAATGTTTCTTCAAAAATCTTTTTTTTTTTTTTAACTAGAGGTTATTTTATTCTTTCTTTTGTAAGTTGAAGTTAAACTAAAGCCAGTTTATACATTGTATATGGAGTAAGAGAGAGTTATAACCCCTTTACAGTTTATTTTTGCCATCTGTGTCTCATTTTGGGGGACTTCACTTCCTGTCCCATAGGAAAAACAGAAAATTATAGCAAAGTGAGGGAATCCTTTGATGTTACCAGAACTAGTGTCCCCATTGAAAGCTTCCCCCACGATTCCTGTTCTGGGGACAACCCAAAATCTGGGATTTTCTTTTACTTTAGTTTTCTATAATAATGGTAAACTTGAAAAATAGATAGGGTGACTCTCCCGAGCGGGGGCACAGACAGCAAAGCTCCCAACTGTCCCTGATTTTGAGGGACTGTTCCTGATTTGGAAAAAAGTCCCTCTGTCCCTCCTCATTTGTCCCTCATTTTGGTCTGATCTATATAGTTGTATTTAAAATGCACTACTTATCTTTCAAAAAGTCTTTCCCAGTGCTAAACCTTTCATCCAAATTCTAAATTGCCGTTTCAAAAGCCAGTATAAAAATAGGAGTGGTAAAAAAAAAGCACCTGTGGGTTTAACTAAATTTTTTTTGTATAATTCTCTTTTAAGGGGGGCGTGTCTTATGCTAATAGGTGCCCCATCTCAAAATGTTGGGAGGTATGTAGACAGCAGTAAAAACCTGATGGGGAATCTAATCCCTCTCCACTCCTCTAAAACTGCCTTTAGTTATACAATAAACACCCCTCACATTTTTGTAAATATTTCATTCTATCTTTTCATGCGACAAAACTGAAGAAATTACACTTTGGTACAATGTAAAGTAGTGAGAGTACACTTTGTATAACAGTGTAAATTTTCTGTCCCCTCAAAATAATTCAACACACAGCCATTAATGTCTAAACCGCTGGCAACAAAAGTGAAAATGTCCAAATTGGGCCCAATTAGCCATTTTCCCTCCCCGGTGTAATGTGAATCGTTGGTGTTACAAGATCTCAGGTGTGAATGGGGAGCAGGTGTGTTAAATTTGGTGTTATTGCTTTCACTAACTCATACTTGTCACTGGAAGTTCAACATGGCACCTCATGGCAAAGAACTCTCTGAGGATCTAAAAAAAAAAGAATTGTTGCTCTACATAAAGATGGCATAGGCTATAAGAAGATTGCCAAGACCCTGAAACTGAGCTGCAGAACGGTGAACAAGACCATACAGCGGTTTAACCACCCAAGCCCCGGACCATTTCGCTGGCCAAAGACCAGAGATTTTCTTGCGATTCGGCACTGCGTTGCTTTAACTGACAATCGTGCGGTCGTGCGATGTGGCTCCCAAACAAAATTGACATAATTTTCTTCCCACAAATACAGCTTTCTTTCTTATTTGATCACCTCTGCGGTTTTTATTTTTTGCGCTATAAACAAAAATATAGCGACAATTTTGAAAAAAAAAACAATATTTTTAACTTTTTGCTATAATAAATATCTCCAAAAAATCTATATTTAAAAAAAAAAAAAAAAAAAATTCCACAGTTTAGGCCGATACATATTCTTCTACATATTTTTTGTAAAAAAAAAAAAAAAAAAAACGAAATAAGCATATATTGATTCGTTTGGGCAAAAGTTATATAGTCTACAAAATAGGGGATAGTTTTATGGCATTTTTATTATTATTTCTTTTTACTACTAATGTCGGTGATCAGCGATTTTTATCATGACTGCAGACACCTTATGGCAGACACATTGGACACATTTTTGCGACCATTGTCATTTTTACAGAAATCAGTGCTATAAATATGCATTGATAACTGTGAAAATTACACTGGCAGTGAAGGGGTTAACCACTAGGTGGCGGTTAAGTGTGTCCTATGGCGTGCTTCTGTCAGGGGGCATGGCTACGAGTAACACGTCACTGATCGCTGTTCCCGATGAGAGGGAACAGACGATCAGTGACAGTGTCACTAGGCAGAATGGGGAGATGCTTTTTTACACTTGCCTCTCTCCGTTCTGCAGCTCTGTGACCCGATCGTGGGACACAGGCGGGCATCGAATCCGCGTGTCCCGCGGGCGCGGTCACGGAGCTCACGGCAGGGGCGTCACGGCACGGCAAGTGACGTATATATACACGTTACTTTGCCCAGCCGTGCCATTTTGCCGACGTATATGTACAGGAGCCAGTCGGGAACCGGTTAACAGGTTCCACGGTTGACCAAAAAAGTTGAGTGCACGTGCTCAGCATCATATTCAAAGGTTGTCTTTGTAAAATAGACATATGAGTGTTGCCATTATTGCTGCAAAGGTTGAAGGGGAGGGGGGTCTGCCTGTCAGTGCTCAGACCACAAGCCATGCACTGCCTCAAATTGGTCTGCATGGCTGTCGTCCCAGAAGGAAGCCTCTTCTACAGATGATGCACAAGAAAGCCTGCAAACAGTTTGCTAAAGACAAGCAGACTAAGGACATGGATTACTGGAACCATGTCCTGCTGATCTGATGAGAACAAGATAAACTTATTTGGTTCAGATGGTGTCAAGCGTGTGTGGCGGCAACCAGGTAAGGGGTACAAAGGCAAGTGTGTCTTGCCTACAGTCAAACATGGTGGTGGGAGATGTCATGGTCTGGGGCTGCATGAGTGCTGCCCGCACTGGGGAGCTACAGTTCATTGAGGGAACCATGAATGCCAACATGTACTGTGACATACTGAAGCAGAGCATCATCCCCTCCCTTTGGAGACTGTGCCGCAGGGCAATATTCCAACAAGATAATGACCCCAAACACACCTCCAAGAAGACCACTGCTTTGCTAAAGAAGCTGAGGGTAAAGGTGATGGACTGGCCAAGCATGTCTCCAGACCAAAACCTTTTTGAGCATCTGTGGGGCATCCTCAAATGGACCAGCTCTATCCACCAGCTCTATGATGTGGTCAAGGAGGAGTGGAAGAGGACTCTAGTGACAACCTTTGAAGCTCTAGTGAACTCCATGCCTAAGAGGATTAAGGCAGTGCTGGAAAATAATGGTGGACACACAACATATTAACAATTTGGGTCCAATTTGGACATTTGCAATTAGGGGTGTACTCACTTTTGTTGCCAGCGGTTTAGACATTAATGGCTGTGTGTTGAGTTATTTTGAGGGGACAGCAAATTTACACTGTTATACAAGCTGTACACTCACTACTTTACATTTTAGCAAAGTGTCATGTCTTCCGTGTTGTCACCCGAAAAGAAGATGACATATTTACAAAAATGTGAGGGGTGTACCCACTTTTGTGAGATACTGTATCTGTCTGCAGTGCATCATTAAACCCTTTTTGAAGAGTTGGATACTTTCTCTTAGAAAGGTTATTGATAGTCTGGTTACATTGTGTAGTAAGGTTTTGATTAGTCTAGGCTTTGTGAAAAAGGAAGTAAATCTAATATGTAACTGATCCAGGGCCCTGTCATTATGAATTGGTATTTACTGGTTTCTTATTTTCCTGAATTCTCAGAGGTTAATTGCATCATTAGATATTGCCCATGAGATATAGCATAGGGAACAATTTTCCTTCCACTATATAACATTCTGAAACCCATAAACATAGATCTTACATCCTGGCAACCTGTGTTGAAAGTCAGGCTTCATGTTACCATGAATAAACTATGTATAATCATTTGCTTTATTGTTATGGTAATAATAATGCTTGAGAGGTAATAAAACTAATAATGACTATAACTAAACTTTTGTGAGTACTGATACAAAATTGAAAGCCCCATTCTGGGATAAAATCCAAAGAACCTGCTCATAAAGCCCCAACCACCCCCTCAAATTATGGTTTGTATTAACAATCTTTATTTTTATGGATTATTTTTTAACTGCGTCATTCACATTTCCAATGAGTGGTTGAGTGCTGATAGCCTAGCACCATTCCTAGCATTGGGGAATTAAAATATTTTTTTGGCACACCTGTAAGGCAAAAGGCATAATGAGCTAGTATGCATTATGAAATACAGCAGGTTTTGAACCTCAATGCATAGAAAGCATTAAGGTAAAACAACTTGCATTTAGAAGCACTTTAAAGGGGTTGTAAAGGTAAAAATGTTTTAAACTATAATTGATCTCTGTTATACACAGATATCGAAAAATGTTATCACTTCCATAATTTTTTTTAATTACCTCTGAAAATAGTAGGTGTTTGTCGTCGTCCTGCTTTCCTCCATCATTTCTATGCTGAATTTCCGGGTTTGCAGTGCGCGTGCATTACATCAACGTCACGGCAACCACGGAACTACATTTCCCATTATGCTTCACGGCATGCGCATTGCCGTTTTTTATTAATCTCGCCTAACGAAAACGAGCAATGTTCTCATCCACACGCCGCCCACTAGTAAACGCCGATTCCCGCCTCCCCAGCCTACACAACTTAAATGTTAACAAATTTATATAGTTTTTCTACTTTGACGCTGAAGGCAGCAAGGGGGCGGAATTAAGGCGGGGCAGTAAAGCTTAGTGCAAAAGAAAACCAATGCAGAGGAGGCGGAGCTACGGGGTCGTAGACACGCCCACTTATCCCCTGCCTCCGTGCCTGTGAAACGTACACAGCGTCTTCACGCAGGGCTGTAGTCCAAGGGAGGGGGCGAGCACAATCGCTTTCCACCAGACATAACGGCTCGGATGCTGGTGGAAAGCTCAAGGAAGAGAAACAGGAAATTACTTTTTTAAAGAAAGATTAATGACATTTTCAGGGGAAATCGAAGGTAAGTGAAATAGCAATGCACTAGCTTATAGCAGGCTATTTAGCCATTAAAAAATGTACCTTTACAACCCCTTTAACCATTTGCTTACTGGACACTTATACCCCCCCCCCCCTCCTTCCTACCCAGGCTAATTTTCATCTTTCAGTGCTGTTGAACTTTTTTTTTTTAAATCAGGTTTTTTTTTTATTGTGCCAACAAAATAAAATACAGGTTACAAACCACAGTTAAGAAAACAGCATTTAACACATCAATAAAGAATGTACATCATGTGAAATAAAACAGTGGCACCAAGAGTATCATGATGACACATTTTGCTAGAAAAAATAAGGTAGGTAGCGCTGGGCGGGCAATTGCGACTTCACCCCCCAGCACAACCAAACATGAGGCCAACAGGCCACAACTTAAAACACTATGCCCCACCGTCTGTTCACGTTTTCTGAACCACTTCCTACCAGAAATCTAAGATGTGTGCCTAGATTGCAGCACCTATGTGATGTGTACTCCAAACAGAGACAGGTCTCCTCCCTGAATAAAAATGCCTTTTATACCTATCAGTCTGGGGGGGCCAACCAAGGGGTTTCCAACCAAGGCTGCCATATGGAATAAAATTTCCGGGCAGCATTTCTATGCTGATATGTAAGGTGCTCCCGTATAAGGATGAGGTTAACCTTTGCAACCCATTGTTTCTTGGTCGGGACATGCAGGGATAACCAAAATCTAGCCACCAATGTTCGTGCTAAATACAAGAGTCTGATCATTGCAATATTAGTTGGGTGAGGGTATAGTTTTTCATCAACTGCACCCAATATGCATATTAGGGGGTCCAAAGGGACCCCAACTTGGTAAACCGAGGAAATAACCTCAGTAATACTACCCCAGTACCGGTGTAACTTAGGACATCGCCAAATCAGGTGGATAAGCGACCCTTCTTCCCTGCAATGTTTAGGGCATAGAAAAGAATCTCTTCTTCCCCAACGAAAAAATTGTATAGGCGTGCGGTAGGCCCTATGTAACAGAAACGGGTGAGACAGTCTGTGTGATTGTGAAACCGAAGTGAGAGGACCTGCTTGTAAGCATGTGTCCCATGTTTCGCCATTGATGACCCCTAGGTCTTCCGTCCAACCTCTTCTACTTGGTAAAGTCGCTGAGTCCTGTACGGTTGACAAAAAGCTGGAATAGATATGGTATATTAGGCCCTTTTTCTCCCGTCCAAAAAATACGTCTTTTATCAAGGGATGACTAGAGAGTAGGAGAACAGAAATCTGACCTAGGGCATGCCGGACCTGAAGGTATCTATAGAATTGGTGTCTGGGGAGGTTAAATTCAGTCTGCAAGTCCTAAAATGATTTAAGTACATTTTTATTATACAATTGGGCAATATTGCAGATACCGGCCAGTCTCCAGGACTAGAAGCCGTCTAATTTGGACACTTCCACTAAGTTGGGATTATCCCAGAGCGATGTGTCTGCAATAAATCCTGAAATACGCAAGCTAGACCTCACCATGGACCAGAGTTTCTTAAGGAGGACTACAGTAGGCGCCGCCTGTGGCAGGTGAGGAAACCCCACCTCCAAACTCACCAGCACTGAGGTGTTCCGTGTCCCTGTCCGCAACAGGTTTTCAATAGAGTCAGATTCGCTTAAGTGCCCCAACCCACCCAGGTGCTGTAACAGAGGCAAGGAAATAAAATTTGGGGTTAGGAACTGCAGCTCCTTCCCTATCTTTATCATATCATATCTTTATCAGAGTAGAAAGCCTAATACGGGCACATTTTTTCTTCCAAATCAAAGACCTAAATAAGGTAAACCATCTACGAGGTATCCACTGAGGAGAATTATACACCCAGATATTTTAAAGAAGAGACTACCTTCAGGGACCTCGCAGCAACCGGCAGCAAAGTTATTGGGCCATCCACAGGCGGGAGGACAGATTTACTCCAATTAATGGAGAATCCTGACAAGGACGCAAAATGTTGAATCAACTCCATAGCCGTGATAAGGGAGGTATCCACATCCCCTAAATACAGTAATGTGTCGTCCGCGAAAAGGGAAACCTTCTCCACGCTCAAACCCCTATTAAAGCCAGTGATCGATGGTGATAATCTGCTGCGAGTGGTTCAAGGGCCAACACAAATAATAGGGACACCTAAACAGAGGGAAAGAGTCCGAGAGGTCTCCATTCACACGGATCCTAGCCGTGGGGGCCGCAATACAAAAATCGCACCCATTTGATGAAAGTGTCACCAAGGCCAAAGCGACCCAAGACCTCCCATAAATAGGGCCATTCGACGCTGTCAAAAGAATCGCTCTCTGGCCTGTATTGTCAGCAGGTACCTGAAGATTAAGAAAGAGGCGTCTGATATTAAGGGCCATTGACCGGGAGGGGATGAACCTTGATTGGTCCCTGTGGGCTAATTTGTGTATAACTTTAGCCAGTCTGGTAGCCAACACCCTTGCCAGTAATTTCACGTCAGCCGTCAATAAAGAAATGGGCCTGTAAGAATCTGGGAGTGGGCCTCCTTACCAGGTTTTAACAACAGCACAATTATTGCTTTATTCATGGACTGAGGCAGGCTTCCCTTTTCCAACGCATCCACAAAGACTTCCCTCAAATGTGGTATCAGTATATCCGAGTAGCGCTTATATACCTCCTCCGGCAAGCCATCCAAGCCCGGGGACTTACCAGGAGGGGAAAGCGCCAATGCCTCCAACATCTCGTCAGTCGTGAGCCGGGCATTCAATTGCTCCATATCCAGGGCCGAAAGATGCGGGATGTGACAACAGTCTAAAAAGGAAGTAATCTCCCCCACCGTAGGCGATACATTGGAGGATTACACATCAGCATAGAAATCCCTGAAGGTGGATAAAATTTCCGCATGAGAGAAGACCAAATCCTCTGAGGAAGTAGAAATTGCCTCTGTGGGCAGAACCCTTCTGTGATCTCACATCATGGCCAACATGTGGGCAGTGCCCTCCCCTTCCTCAAAGTATTTCTGTTGGAGAAAAAAAACGTTTATTTTCCGCCCTTGTCAGCACCATGTGTTTAGCAATATTCTGAGCCTCATGCCATGCCCTCTCAGCTTGTTCAAAGGGGGAGTCAACAAAAGCAGACTCAGCCCTCTCAACCTCTCGGAACACGAATTGTTCCCATGACCTGGTCCCAGTTTTTATAGTATTGATAGATCTAATAAAACTGACCCCTTAAATAAGCCTTCAGTGTGTCCCAAAAAATACTGAGCCCAGTAGAATGCTTATTAAAACGAACAAATGTAATTAAATTAGCATGAATTGGATCAGGGGTAGGGAGGAGTAACAACCAGAGCGGGTTGAGTTTCCAACAAACCCGCTTGGAAATTCTGGATGTTGTAACTGCAATACATAAGGGGGAATGATCCGAGATAGTTCTTGCCTCCTAACGTGCGGAAGATACCAGGGGGAGCATCTCATCATTGCCCAGACCAAGGTCTATTCTAGAAAGGCCTCTATGCGTGGCAGAATAAAGTGAGTAACATTTCTCCTGCGGATGACAGCCTCCAAACATCCCTAAACCCCATCTCCAGCAATAGCCGAGCGAAGGGTGTTGGGCCCCCTCTCAGGTTGGCCGCCGATGCCCCAGGAGAATATTTGTCAAAGTCTGTTGAACTTTGAATGACAATTACAAGGTCATGCAGCACTGTACCCATATGACATTTTTATATATTTTTTATCTTAGACAGATAGCTTTCTTTTGGTGGTATTTAATCAACACTGTGGTTTTTATTTTTTGCTAAACAAATGAAAAAAGATGGAAAATTTTCAAAAAAATAAAAAAAAATCTTAGTTTCTGTTATACATTTGGCAAATAATCCTTGGGTGCTGGAAGGATCCTGCCATAACACACGCGAGGAAGCCCTTCATGGAGGCACGGGAGCAAAAGAGGACAGAGTGCGTAGATCAACACTGTGGGGACTACAAAGGGGGGCGACTACCATATGTAGTCAGTCTCTCTTGAAGACAGCGATGTGTTACTAAACCCACAACAGTAAAATCAGTCTGTATACGCAGTGACGTATGCTTGTTAAACCCGCTGTGGAACCTAAGAGATTAATCCTTTGCATTGTGTATAAAGGCTGTTTGATCATGTCCCTCTGATCCTCTTCTTCCACTGTATAAAAAAAAGTACTTGATATTTACAGAGACAGGTGACAGGCTACACATGCTCAGTTTGGTGTGTATTGCTAGAGGTTTTTTTTTCTTGGGAGGTGCATGTTATCAGCACTGGGCCATTCAGCACTGTCCAGACAGAGAATCAGGGTAGAATTAAAACTCCTCCTACAAGCTTTACTACAACCTGATAAAAGTCACAAGGCTGCTATATACTGCTGATGAGAAAAGGTGTTTATCAGTTTATATTTACTAAAATAATTGCATTTTCATGTTCTGTAAACTGTGGGAGACCAGATATAATGAATTGGTCACACTAAGTCTTCAGCCCTTCCCTAAAGATCTCCTGAGAGTCACCTGGGTGGGCTGGTGAACTGGTGTGGAGAGTTAACCCAAAGGGCTAATGAAAGAGGCCGCGGCAGCCAGGTTGGTTAGCAGTGCCTGAAGAGGTGGTGCTGGGATCAGTGGCCACAAAGAAGAAGATACATGCTGTTTTACTGCAACTGTGCTACACAAAGAGGGGCTACGAGTTCCTGCCTGTAATGGGCTATTGCTAATCTGCCTGACAACTAAAAACAGAAAAAAGTGCATTACCTTCGACGCCAAAATTTTTTTTTTTAAAAACCACAAAACGCATACTCGCAAACATGAATGGCTAAAACGCATGTCATACACAATTCCAGTATCAGGGATGACACATTTATACGGTTGGAAACTGATGCGATTCGTTAGACAAGCTTCCTTCGTCAGAGCTTTTCAACTGTAGAGATGTGTCATTCCCGATAATGGAGTTGTGTATGGCAGTTTTATCCTGCCATGTTTGACTATGCTTTTGCCATTTTTTTTTTTAATACATTTTCAGCGCTATCGAAGGTAATGCACTAAGCGTTTGCACCATCCTTTTTCCTGTTTTTAGTGATTTGGAGTTTCCCCACTCAAGAAAAGAATCTTTGCTAAAAATATTATTCCAAATAGAGTAAGCGCTGAGGCTTGACTGTCATTTGGAATTTGATCTGGCAGACAGCCTGTCAGATCTTTCAAGTGATTAAGCTTGAGTATGTCCAGGAGGAAAGTAAAAGACTGTAGATATAGAACGATGTCGCTGAAGTCAAGTGGACATCTCATAACCTCCCGTCCCTATACAAGTTATTAACCCTCTAATAAAACAAACAAAAAAGTCAGACTATTCTCTGGTGCTGTGAAAATTCAGTGTGCCTGGCTGTGCAGAAGTGGGGAATCCAAGTTCATTAGCAGTTCCTACGGGGGTGTGCTACACATAGCTCTGTCGAAAAGTCCATCCAGTTCAACCAATAGAAAAAAAAACTAAAATAGAAAACCTCCATATACACAATCCTATACCTACAGTTGATATTCTACAGCCAGAAAGTATAATTCAAGTGGCAACCTAGTATCGGTAGGCCTGCTTGCCCTAAGGGGTTTGTAAAGGATCTTTTTTTTTATCTTAATAGCTTCCTTTACCTTAATGCAGTGCTGTTTTCATGTCCTCATTGTTCGTTTTTGCTCTCAAGCTGCTGTAATTCTTCTCTGATCTCCACACTTCCTGGTTGTCTGTTTCCTGATAACCACAGTACTGGGAGCTTTCTCTCTGTGGTCACTAATCAAGGAGGTTTGATTACTGTGTGTCTAAAACCCTGTATTGGCTCTGTGGCTCTGTACAGCAGAGAAGCAGGAAACATGCAAAAACAAAACTAGAAACGGCAGGTACATTATATGATTTATTTTTTATCTATTTTTAATCGTTTTTAAAAGGAATCAGTTAACTATTATGTCTCTATACCCTGTAAACAGTCATTTTAGCAAAAACATTTTTTTTTATTTACAACTCCTTAGAGAGAAGGGGAGCTGCTAAATGTGAAGCTGCACTCACATGCTATTTACCCTGACTGGAGTTCCTGCATCTGGACCTCACAATTTTCTTTTGTGAAATGATAATGCATGCCTTTTGTGGAGTGAAATTGCAAGACTTCGGGGGTACATTAATAAAGCAGTGAATCAGACAGTCAACAGACACTATGATTATATGCTCTTTAGTGTCAGGCCTGCCCAGTTCTCAGGCACACAGAGGGAGATGAAGGCAGTCTCTGGATGAGTACTTATCCTTGTGCTCAGGTTTTGTGACCTTTTATTTATCAAGAGTTATGCCCTGTACACACGACCGGGATTCCCGACGGCAAAAGGTCAGTCAGAAATCCCAAGGGGAAAACCGAGAACCCGCCGTCTACTTTTTCTCTGTACACACTCAGATGAAAGCTTTCCCTCGGGAATCCCGACCATGTCTATGCTCCATCTGTCTTTTTCCCCACAGGAAAACTGACAAAAACTTCATTTTTCCACCGGGAAAAAAGAGAGCTGGTAGATTCCCGGCCAAAAGCTCTCCTCGCAGTTTTCCAGTCGTGTGTACGGGTATCTAATTTTCATCATGGCGGAGCAGTCCTATTTTCCTGGAAGCGCATCACAGCATATAAGCATCAGTGGAGTGGAATCTCGAGAGTTCAGCCATCATTACAAAATCTAGAAATGCCCTCTTTAACTGCTTGATTTTGGTGGTCAGTGTTATCTGGTAAGAGGCACTGTTGGAAAATTGAAGGTGGAGGATATTTTCTCTTGTGGGCACCATTACATTTTTAAGCATGCTTCTACTGTAGGTGGTCTTGATGCGTCATCCACTGGATATTCCCTAATGATTAGCTTTATTGACTTTATTTAGGACTTTGGTCCAATGACTAGCATTGCATGTTATTTTTATTATGTTTATTATATTTGTAGTTTCTTTGATTACCGTATTTATCGGCGTATAACATGCACCCTAACTTTAAGAGGGAAGTTTCACAGAAAAAAAAAAAAACTTTCCACAGCCCCCTGCGTATAACACGTAGGCACAGTTTCCCCTCTATTTTCAGGGTAAAAAAAGTGAGTGTTATACGCCAGTAAATAAATGTGCTAGCTGCTTACTTTTCAATTTTTTTTGCCCAAGCACAGGTAGATTCATTGAATTATAATAGCCGCTAGCAATAATCACAAGTATATACTGGCAGGCTGGTTGTACCCAAGTTGATCAATCCGATTGGGTACATTCAGCCTGTCCAGTTTGAATCTTTTCCGGTCCTTGCTAAACTGAAATTCTAACAGTCTATGACCAGCTTTTGGGATTACGCCTATTTTATTGTACTTTTAAATTTTACAACCAAAAATCCATGTAGTAGACGTTGGTCGATGTGCTAATCCAGGACTCCCAACTGCAGTGATTAAAAAACATCTATATGCGATCAAAAAATTTTTTTTTGGCAAAATGCTAATGTGCAGAGGAGTGTATGGGGTCCTTTATGCTCCAAAGATGCACTTACTCTAAAATTTAGTGGAATAAAGTAATTTGAAATATAGAGCAAAGCTGATTTTTAAAGAACTGATATTTTGAAAAAAAATAACATTTTATTACAGTAATCTCTGTACAAGCTATAGGATGTCAAAGTTAGGGCCCCCATAAAAGAAAATGAAGTTAGCCTTTCAATTACAAAAATAACAAAATCGAATACAAATCATAAATTAATAGAAATATATTTAACATCAAATACATATTTAACACCCTAAAGTATGCTTTTTTCAAAGACATATTACTTTTGAGTGTTTTTTTTTCCTTTTTTTAAAGGGCTTTGAAGAGGTATAAGATTTATTATCCATATTTTTTTTATCTTGAACAAGTAATAAGAAAAAGTGAATTAACAGTGATAAAAAAATTTAGACAATGCAGTTTCACATTGAAAAACAAGTGGGTATGTGATCTTTAGGTTTTTGTACACACAATATTCCTGTTTATCCATACAATATCCATTACAATAAAAGTGATTCTGCATCTTAATGCATAATTGAGTTTAAATGACAGTGAGACCTGAGAATGCATATTAAAGAAGTGCAACTGGGTTTATTAAGTCTCCCTGGTGAATTCTCAAATTCTGTATGAAAACAACCATTGCAAAAGATTTGATTTATTTATCAGCATAGATGTTCTTCAAAATCTGCCATAACATTGCTCTGAAAGAACATATCAATGGTTCCACCCATCTGGAAAGAAAAAGAAGACACTGTGAATATTTGTGCACAGAGAAAATCATCTTAATTCTTGGAGTGTTGGCCACCTAAAGAGAATCCATCACCTATAAAATGGAGAAAAATGCTTCAAAAGGGTAGAAAAGTATACTTGGTACACATGCCCCATAAAGTATACTGGATAAACCAGTATACTTGGTGGATCTGCAAAGATGTAACCTTACATGGGACAGATTCACACCAAAATATAATGTGTAAGTATAATAGAGGTGTGACAGGAGTGAATTTGGGTGGGGGGTTTGTGCAACTCAGCTTACCCTGGAGAGTCTTGGATGGGGCTGGTTCTGGACAGAGGAAGCATTGACTGTGGACCAAGTTTTGTTTGAGGACAAGGGTTTGCCACAAGAGGTCAAGGCTAGCGACTTCCTTTGCTATCCCCATGGTATGTACACTAACTCATTCTAAAAAATGGTCACAAATGCAGAGTACTGCTTAGCAATAGGACAGTTACACAATTCAGCCCAAGCTCCATTCCTGGTTCAGGTTGTCAGGTATTGTAAAGTCTGTATGATGAAATTATACATAACATGGGGAAGGTAAAGGGGGCTTTAGGTTTATATTGTGTGATTGTATCCTTTAAGAACAGCTAGATTTATTAAAAATGATTAAAAGCTAGTCTAGATAATACATAGTTTCCAAAAACAGTTCCAAAGTATACAAGGAGAAATAAAGCCAAAAACTGGCCTCAATCAACCAGGAACAGCTGGAACACAGAGTGAGATCTGACTATTATTCCAACATCTGAGCACCACAAATTATACCAGCATAGGCCCTAAACCCTCCTCCACAGCAGTACCTGAGTTGTGTTCTTCTCCTGTCTCTAGGTCACCCTTGCCCTGGATAGAAATACTGTTAGTACTCTATTTTGATTTGCAACACCATAGAGGATTTTTAATTTTTTTTGCAGGACACCAATAAAAAAATCACCAAAATCCTTAGCATGATATTGAAGGAGAGGATACGAGTTCATAAAAGCTAAACCTGGCCAAGTTCACATAATTGGCCAAAACACAACATGAACATTAAATGGGTTGTAAAGGTATATATATATTTTTTTTTAAATAACAAACATGTCATACTTGCCTCCACTGTGCAGTTCGATTTGCACAGAGTGGCCCCGATTCTGGTCTTCTCGGGTCCCTCGGTGGCTGTCTCGGCTCCTCCCCGCAAGAGCTAACCCCCTTCTTGGGAAGCGCTCTCCCAAGGGGGTTAGCTTGCGGATGAGCTCCCGTGATACTGCCGGCGGCTATAGCTGCCAACTGCATCACTCAGCCCCGCCCCACGGATGCATCAAGTTGAAAAAACACAAAGCTTTACAATCCCTTTAAGCTATTACTAAGGACCAATGTCCGAAATGCATAGGCTGTCACAGCTTTGTGCACATTTGCTTAATAAAAGAAACAATTTTGGATGCCATCCTGAGTGCCGACCATCCCTTTCCTTACTCTGGTACATTGGAGGTGTCAGCAGCCTCAAGGGTGAGCACTTGGCAGAGTTTTTTTGTGGGAGGAACATACACCTGTTTTCCAATACAAACATCAACATTAGAACGTGCCTGACTGACTGACTTGCCTATTAGACTGGCCAGGCATACCTCAGATATCCGGACTCCGATGCCTTTGACGGACTGCAAGGTGCAGCAGTCCTCCAGCACAGCAATTATGCCATTCTCTCGCTCTCTCGAGTGGGCTGAAGCTCTGAAACCCAGCATTCTCACCTTATTTATTTCACAGGTGGGTAGGCTGAATCCAAAAAGCCCAGAACAGCAGCACATAATATATTACCTCTTTCGCCCAGGCTGGGTCAGCCACTGTTGAGCTGTTGAGCTACCTAAAGTCATCTAATCAGAGTCTCGCAATGGGAGGCTGTTCCTCCCATATGCTCCCAAGGCCTTTAATATGTACTTCAAATTTCATTGTGCGCATACCAAAAAAAATCTGAAGTCAGGTCAACAAATGTTATTCCCCTATAGTTGTAATCACATAGATTATCTGTAAGGATGTCCCATACTGCTGCGTCATGTAGAAATTTCCTCTGCAAGGTTCAGTCTTTTTCCTGGCTCAACTTCTCATGTGGGGGAAATAATGTGTACAATTGTAATAATGCACATGTCTTACTCGTTGAAAAAGAGGAGGAGAGATGGGTCCCTATCAGGTAATCTTAAAGGCAGTTCAACGGGAAGAACTGAAGTTATTAACCCTAGCTATGCTGGAAGTTTAGCAACAGGAACGAGCATCCTGCAAAGAATTTTCTACACAAAAAATGCGGGGCATACTTCATTACAGGCAAGTGAAGAGACTGCAGCTATAAGGGAAAAATAACTTTAAATAAACCTCAACGATAATGAAGCTGTCTGCTTGCAAAAAAGCTCTAGACATGCTCCAGTGCCATCCATGACAGAATTGAATTCTGATTCTACTTGACTTCTACCTTTAAGTGTGCCTAAGGTGTCTACTACCATCTTTGATTCAGAAGAAACTCAGAATTACAAGGAGCTCTTGATAGTCTGATTGATGCAGTGCTTTCTACCCTGCAGCTGGAGAATCAGCCTGCTGTTTCAGACATGATCTTTTGGAGCCTTTATGGCTGCAAAGACCTTCCAATACACTTGGTATGTAAAACATTCCTCTGATAAGTGGACTTTGCCCACGGTAGAAGTTCCAGTCATCCCCCTAAACAAACAAATCACCAAACTGGTAGATACTTTTCTTATCTTTAGGGATTTCATTGGCAGTTGGAGTTAGTCAGTTCGAGTTATTTGGAGTAACTCTATCCCGTTGGTGGTGACTCAAATCTCTCAAACGGTACCCCTTCATCTCAAGGACAAATCTTTGTAGGCGCCAAAACTTTCTTGAATTTACTATTTAATATCAGGCTGCTAGGCCGGATATTGGGCCTATCCTGGGGGCATCTGGCTGTTAGGCTGTCTGTGGGCCTATCCAGAAGCAAGAGAGTAGCGCCGGGTTGGGATTGCGGCTTGCAGTCCAACCAGAAGTGCCGGTTCTGCCGGCCGGAGAACCTGTCAGTGGTCAGAGGTACAGGGGAAGCTGTCGCCACTAAGGGACCATTTCACCTTTTTACCAGGGACCACAATGAGTAACTGAAGCAAGTACCGGAGCAATATTCTCACCAAACGGGCACGATGGAGAATGTGGAAACTTCAGGCAGTGATTGTCAGGGACTCGGCCAGCAGAGGCGAAGCTTGAGGAGCAGCTTTGTGCGTCAAGCCAGGGACGAGCAGGCCAGCAAGGGTGAAGCTTGAGAATAATCAAGAGTGCCAAATTAGGGACCAGGCAGAGAGGCGGGGTGACGCTTGAGGAAGATACCACCGTGAAGATTGGAGGAGCGCAAGGGATTCAGTGGCAGTGAATCAGTGGGACTAGTGAGAGACCGGGAGCTCAGTGGGCTGAAGAACTACAAGGAGAAGTTGTAGTGAAGGTGAAAAGAATGTTATGCTTTGTGTTAGGAACTGTTAAAGACTGTTGCCATAGGAGTCTTCTATTTGAACTTGCAACTACTCAAGGGTGTCCTGGCCCTAAGACTCTTTCCCCCATAAAAATTTGTAAGAGAAAAACATCCCTTTTGCATTCAAGAAGTGTCTGGCGCCCAATAACTTCCACCATGCACCCACTATGCCTCACAACCCACTACATACAGAAGGATGTCAGCTATCTCTGGCCCTGGAGGTCCTCATTAGACTGAAGGAGGTCGGAGACCTTGCTAAATGTGTGTGAGCTGTCCCCCTCCCCCTGATGGCGGCCCTGCACATCTTGTAACAAGTGTCAGCACATACTATGCCTGCCACCCCTCAGAGCCTGTACTCATGTTCACCTTCATCCCCCTAATGTTCATATTCACATATACCATGTACATTGCCCTCCGCAGTGCCCAAATACTCACAAGCACTTTGTATACCTCCCTCTCTCAGTGCCTACACTCACTTTCTATATCCTCCAGTGGCCATTCACTTCTTCACATTCTTGTATCCACCACCCCCAGTGCCCACACTTTTATATAACTTGCACTGTACACATCCCTGCTCAGTTCCCCACCCCCATCATCACATATAACTTGTAAATCCCCACTGTGCTTACACTCCCATTCAATCCCTTGCTAGAGCAGATGTAGTGAGCCAACCATCCCTTCCCAGCTCAGTGTGTGCATCGTCTGTCAGTGGAGTGGTGTGCTCTGTACAGCTTTCCTCTCTGCTCCTCTGACACACTGCAGATGTCCGCCTGATCACTTGCACAGATGACAAGGCGGGATTATGGAATGGGAAGCAAGTGAGCTGCCACAATAAGCTGACCACAGAGAGGAGGGAGAGAAAAGAAAGAGGCGGAGGGCAAAGAATGACAGTGTGTGAGGAGCCAAGCATGTGATGGCGTCACCCCTCTGTCGCACCCCCATAGCAACGCCACTGCTACCAGTACTTGCTTGTGTCCAGAGCCAGCGTTCACAAATCACATCGGGGGCACAGCAGCACAGCTCACCACTGCATACATCCCTTCCAATGCCAGGACAGCTACTACATACAGGTTCACCCATTGGCTGGGATGTGCCGCTGCAGCCTGGCTCCTGCTACCTCCTCAGCCAGTAGCTGGGTGGAATTGTCCGTTACATCCCTCCCTCCATCATCCAGTCCCGGCTTCCAGCCCATATGGGTTACTATGTGGGTGGACCGGGATGACACAGAATGATGGTGGAGCGTTGCAACTTTGTTATGGTGGATCAGACACCCCAGCCCAGTCTGCAGCTGCCCAGGACAAAGCTTATTTTTCAGGATTTTCATGAATGTTATGGCCAAATCTGGACTGTTGGCATGTATGTCAGGAGCATGTCAGAAAATAGTCGCAATTCACCATTTAGACCAGCTGCACATGTTGGTTGAGTATTGAAATGATGTGCTGGAAGCTTGTTGAATGCATGGAGGATTGCAGTACATGCCTTTACATCATGGAGAGAGGAACTGAAGTTCTTCCTCTCATATACAATAGAGTTACAATATAATAGAGATTTACATGCACATTACAATACTATGACATTCCTTCAATAAATGCTTGGTGAGTGCATCAGCAGTCATCTCCTCTGACTGGCAGTATTGAATGTCAATAATATGTTGCTCTTGATTATCCCTCAGTAGGCTATACTCAACGTCTATGTGTTTGGTCCTAGGATTGACCCTCTCTCATTGCACAAGCTTTATACATCCCTGGTTGTCTTCAAAAATGGGAATTGGTTTTGACATGTCTACCCCATTGTCCACAAACAATTGACAAATCCATATAGCTTCTCGAGTGTGTGCTGGTACAATGTACTCTGCTTAAGTTGAAGATACAGAGACCATTGCCTGCTTTCGACTAGACCAAACTTATGGTTCCTTCCCCATACTGGAAGGTGAATCCACGTGTGGATTTGCTGTCTGTACAATCCCCGACCCAATCAGCATCCACATACCTGACCAGCGTTGGATTCGATGTTGCTGGTAGCCGTAACTTCATCTGAATTGTTCCTTTGAGGTACTGTATCACTCTTTAGTGCGTTCCAGTGACGCTGACAGGGAGCCGAGACTTTCCTGCACAGTATGCCCACTGCTGCAGTTATGTCCAGTCTTGTCACAATGGCAACACATAGCAGCTTATCTTTACTCTGCGATACATGTCATTGTTGGGTAGCAAGTTTTTGGCTTCCTTGCTCTTTCGATAGTCTGGTTCCATAGGAGTTCACTTCCTTTGCATCTTGTATATGGAATTGTTACATGTTTTCTGAGATTTTCCTGAGATTGGTTGGGAAGATAACTTCCATCTTCTCTCTCTATTTGGATTCCCAGATAGTAGCCAATGTTCACTAGCTCTTTTACTTAACAATTTTCTTTCATCTTGTGAACGGATTGTATTCCCCTTGTTTAAAACAAGTTGTAATGTCATCGACATAGATATAAACCCATCTGTCTTCTTGATTCCTGGAGTAGAGACAAGGGTTTGCTTTACTTCTTGAGAATCCCTCTCTAGTAAGTTCTTCCTTTACTTTCCCATTCCACATCCTTGCAGATTGATGCTCTTCTGAAGTTTACACACAAGGTTGTTTCCTTGCTCAGATGCTGGTGGTTTCTCCATGTAGAGGTCGCCCTTAACCACTTCCATACCAGGTACTTACGCAGCTTCCCGCCCAAGCCAATTTTCAGCTTTCAGCACTGTCGCACTTTGAATGGCAATTGCGCGGTCATGCTACACTGTACCCAAACAAAATTGGCGTCCTTTTTTCCCCACAAATAGAGCTTTCTTTTGGTGGTATTTGATCACCTCTGCGATTTTTTTTTTTGCGCAACAACTAAAAAAAGACTGAAAATTTGGAAAAAAAATTACGTTTTTATTTTTTTCTGTTAATTTTTTTGTAAATAAGTTTTCTCTTTCAATTACGGGCACTGATATGGCGGCACTAATGGGCACCGATGAGATGGCACTGATGGACATCGATGAGGAAGTACTGACGGGCACAGATGAGGTGGCACTGATTGGCGGCGCTGGTATGCGACACTGATGGGCACACATAGGCGGCACTGATGGGCACACATAGGCGGCACTGATGGGCACACATAGGCGGCACTGATGGGCACACATAGGCGGCACTGATGGGCACTCATGGGCGGCACTGGGCACTCATAGGCGGCACAGATGGGCACTCATGGGCGGCACTGATGGATACTTATGGGTGGCACAGATGGGCACTGCTAGGTGGGCACTGGGCATGGATGGGCACTGTGGGGTGGCACTGATGGACACTGGGGTGGCGCTGATGGACACTGGGGTGGCGCTGATGGACACTGGGGTGGCAGCACTGATTGTTGCCAGTCAGTGCCCATTTGTGGGCACTGACTGGCATCTTTTTTCTTTATGTTTTTTTTTTATTTATTTTTTTAGACTTTTTTTTTTTTTTTTTTGCCCACCCTGATGCTCCAGGGTGGGCATCCCTGGTGGTCAAGTGTGGCGATCCGAGGGGGGGCTGCGCTCATAAACAATCAGCGCGAACCCCCCCTGACAGGAGAGCCGCCGATCGGCTATCCTCTACTCGCGTCTGTCAGACGCGAGTGAGGAAGAGCCATCGGCGGCTCTTCCCGTTTACATCGTGATCAGCCGTGGTTGGACACGGCTGATCACGTGGTAAAGAGTCTCCGCCGGAGGCTCTTTACCGAGATCGGAGATGCAGGGTGTCAGACTGACACCCCGCATCACCGATCGCCGCGATGCGCGCCCCCACGGGCGCGCGCGGCATGAAATCCTGCAGGACGTTCTAGAACGTCCTGTCAGGATTTCATAACCACTTCCCGGACGTAAATCGGCCATAGGCCGGGCGGGAAGTGGTTAATGTCTCCATATAGGAAAGCAGTTTAACATCTAGGTCTTTCACTTGCATGCCCTTCCTGGCTGCAACGCTAAGAAGCACTCTAATGGTGGAGCATTTTACAACGAGAGCGAATATTTCATCGCAATCTTCACTGAATTTCTGAGAGTAACCCTTGGCAACTAGTCTGGCTTTATATTGGTGGATATTCCCTTCTGTGTCTGGCTTTACTTTGAAAGTCCACTTACAGCATATAGTTTTGCAGTTAGGAGGGAGCTCTAAGTGTCCAGGTTTTATTTTCCTGAAGTGACTAATTCGTATTCGGTCTTTCTCCATTTATTGGTTGCACGTTTTGTTCTTTTTTTTATGTCTTGCCAGGATGTTGGTTCAAGTATGCTGTATGTTTCGAGAGCGTGTATGACAGCTTGTGGGATGGTATCCCCTTAGTAGTCTGAGTGGATCTTCTGAATTCTGGCAGTTCAGCAGGATCTGGCAGGGAACTTGATTTAAGCACGGTTACACCTCTTGTTCTGACTCCCACGCAGGTTCGCTATAGTCGACCTTTTTTCTAGTTTGCTGTGCATAGTCACTTCACAGCTTTCAGAGATCGATGTTTCTGGTGATGGGCTCTCATCAAAACAAACACTATGGCTTCTTGTCACTGTCAGTCTTTGGGTGTAGGATTCTGCAACCCTTTGTTTGCTTGCTGTAGCCTACTAGAATGCCATCTATGGCTCTATTCTCCAGCTTGGATCGCTTCTCACTTGAAATAGAGGCATATGCTTTACATCCAAACACTCTAATGTGCCCTAGGTTAGGCTTTGATCCATGCCACAAATTGAAAAGGAGTACTTTCAACAGCATTTGAGGGTAGTCTGTACTGTAGGTAGGTTGCAGTCATGACCGCCTCTCCCCAGTGAGGTAGGTTGGCATCCAACATGCACCTGGCCCTTTCTATAAGTGTTTTTTTCCTTTTCTACTATACGGTTTTGTTCAGGAGTTTATGGTGTGGTTGTCTGGTGTGCTATTTCTGGTCTTTTCAGGTATGAGGCCGCTTCAGTATCCGTGAGTATTATTTCTGGTTTCCGGGGGAATTTGTTGGTAGACATTGCAACAAACTCTTGAAGTTTCTCCGTTTCATTCTTGTGTTTCATCAGATAAGCAGTTGTGTACCTGGAATAATCAATCAATGAACGTCAGTAAATATCTGTTCCTGCCTGGCGTGGGAGTTGTCAGGGAATGGGTGGTTTTTCTTTGAGAAACCTGTGGAAGGGTAGCACGTGTGGCTTTTGCTTCTATATAGCACTTACATTTCAAGTGCACTTTGCAGGGCATTAAATGTCAAATCTTCTGATAAACCTTCTTTATAATGTCCTGTATAGCTTCTGGACTTCTGTGCCCCAGCCGTCAGTGCCATAAGTGACTGCATTTGCTGTGTAGATTAGAGACTATATTGGCTTGCTGGTCTGTGGTGATGAGCCTGTATAGGTGATCATCCAGTTTTGCTTTTGCGAGGAATCGCTTATTATTGTGAATTGTGCATTCATCATCCTGGAACTTAAGTGTGAGACTGTTTGCAAGACTTTACTGATAGAAGGTTGCCTTCTAGTTCTGGAACATACAGCACTTTTACAAGGATACTGTGCTTGCCTCCTTGCGGTGTAATGCAGTTCAGGAAGCCCTGGCCTTTAGGCTGCATTCACACCTGAGCGTTTTGTCGCCTGAAGCCTGACGCTCAAAAACGCTAGAGGGGAAAAAATACATTATTCCCTATGGAGATGGTTCACATCTCCACTCCAAAACGCCTGACGCCGAACGCCTGAAGCTCAAACAAGTTCCGAACCCTTTTTTGACGCGCGAATCGGGCGGTTTGGGCGTTTTTGAGCGTTTATATTTCCCATAGAAAGTAATGGAAATGCTCGATTCAAGTGACTACCGCGACAATGAGCGTTTGCTATGGGCGTTTTGTCGCTTTAATCAATAGAACATTTCACCCAGGCAGAAGATAAAAAAAAATCTACCAACATAGCAACTAGTGATGAAAAGATGATAATTTTTCCTATTGGCTAAAATAAAAAACGTCGAAGTACAAAAACGTCGGACGACGCTGTATGCAAACGCGCAAATAAGCATGAATACACGCGAAAAAAACTACGGAAAAAACGTCTGAACGACCTACGCTCAGGTGTGAATGCAGCCTTACCCTCTGCAGTGATGCTTTTCCCGTTTGCTAGGAAAAATGTCTTTTGCACTGTAATCAATGTCAAATCTGAGTCTATGCACCAGCCCTGTGACTTGCCGCTCTGTGTCACTTTAAATGTGCCACTCAATGATGTGTATGCAGTTTCCTTTTGTGGCTGCCTTGACTCTTTTGTGGATAACTCTAGCAATCGCTGCTTCGCTTTCCCGAACAGTCCTTTAAGTGACCAGTCCTTTTACAGCAAAAACAGGCTCTGCTTTCTTTGTTGTGCTTTGTGCATTTGTACATCTTGTGATCATGGTGTATATTTTCTTTCCTTCTGTCATTCATCAATTTGCCTTTGACATATTCTAGCGTTCGCTTCTACTTGGGTCTGGTTTCAAAAGCGTTAAGAGCAGTATATGTCTCTGGAAGGCTGCAAAGGAGCAGGGCAACAATATGATTATCTTTGTTGTCCTCGCCAATGGCGTGCAGCTGCTTTATGATTTCTAGCATAGCTTGCACGTGGTCACACATTTGCTGGCCTTCTTCTAGCCTTATCTTAAAAAGCTTTCTTGGCAGAAACCGCTTGCCGTTTAGGCTTAAAAACTTGTGCAGTTTTTGTAATGAAGTCCACATACTTTTGGCCCTTTTCTCAGTTTTTTTATGGATAAGCTAATCATCTCCCACTAGTAGGCTTATAGTCACATTTGCTTGGCTGTTTTTCCTGTCCCATTCCTTTATCTCTCCGTTTGTGAGTCTGTCTGTATTCAGCACTTGCCACAAGTTGTTCTTGCTGAGAAGCATTTCTAGCGTGAACTTCCACAGCTGGTAATTGGCATTGTTCAGCTTTGCTATTGCAAACTTCACATCTGAACCGCTCGCCATTTTCTACAGTACTCACTGACTTGTAGTATTCTCTCCAGTGCCTGGGCCCACAACCTGTTGGCTGAGTATTGAAATGATGCACTGGATGCAAATAACTTTACTTACATGGAGGATTGCAATACATGTCTTTACATCATGGAGACAGGAACTGAACACAGAGAAGCACTTCCTCTCATATACAACAGAGTTACATTAAAAGATTTACATGCACATTACACTATAATACTACAGTGCCACCTGCTGCACAGACAGGTATAATGCATACAGTATATATAGTCAGAGTATATAAGCAACTTTCTGTTGTGCCAAAAGCACAGGGATCACCTACTTCAAATCTCATGATCCTCAATTTGAGATATGGGTGTGGGGGCTGTTCTTTAGCCCTTGACCTAACATGTCTCGGAGGGGTTTCCTTCCCAGCCCATGTGACGTTTCTGTGTTCTGAAGTGACTAGAGTTAAATTGGCCATACATTTTTCTGATAACTGGATCAAGGAAAAGATTTGACACCAGCACATTAGTCTGATCGCAAAAAGACCAATAACCGCTAGTCTGTTGTGATCAAGCTCCATACAACCG
This sequence comes from Rana temporaria, assembly GCF_905171775.1. Taxonomy (NCBI): domain Eukaryota; kingdom Metazoa; phylum Chordata; class Amphibia; order Anura; family Ranidae; genus Rana; species Rana temporaria. The sequence continues at coordinate 139,406,580 of NC_053495.1, forward strand.
GTTTGGGGATTTCTTCTATTCACACTATGCATACAGTTTTATATGTACACGTACCCCAAAATGTGTACAAATCAGAAGGAATTATTTTCATCTCTCCCCAATATTTTAGTTTTTATGAAAGAGAAAGTAAATTCCCCTGATCTTTGACATAAATCAGTGGTTGGTAGACAGTTTGGGGCCCTGTATTGTATTGGCACCTAGGTGTTAATTCTGGGCAACAGACATGCTTTTTCCCTTTAGATTGTAATCGGGGACCATCTGTCTACTATTGATAACCAACTTAAAAAGAATACTATGTCTTTAATACCACTGAATTAAACTACATCTACAACCATGCTACTTTTACATCTATGTTACAAGAGGATATTAAAATTTGGAGAAAGCTTCTGGAAGTACCCCCCACCCACACCGTCTTTGCATATGTGCGGCTGTTCTCTAAACTCCCTGACTGAAGAAGAAATGTCGAAGTTTGGGGCCTGAATGCTGGCTGCGGGACTTTCCCAGGTGAAGTGAAGATGAAAACTGGATAGGACCAGGGGGTGAATTTCGGCTGCAGTAGGAGTGTCCAGAGAATTTTAAACTTGGACCTTCGAGAAAGTCTGCTGTCTCATCCAGGGGTATTCTTCTGACTGAAGCAGTAGCAAGACAATTCTTCAGACCCCTCAAGGATCCAACCCTGAGGTCAAATGTCAGTCCACCTGTTTTTCAAGTATATATCATAACTGTGCTGAAAATACCGGAGTTATGGGCTATTGAATGTTGGAAGCAACAATTTTGTTTCTGGTGAAATTACTAAATGCCAGAACATTTGATGGCATTTTCAGACAGGTTCTGTGTGTAGATGACCATAATTTGGCCATATACTGGAAGAAATGGTTGTGAAATACAGTACAAAAGATGTTGCCTTTGTCTTCCAAGGTACAATGTAAAAGGTCACACTTCATTCAGATAGCAAGGTCTTTTCCATCAGTATTTATTAATGGAGCAAAACTGAGATAAACCTCTGTCAGCAGTGGATTGTTTTTCATTTCATGGTGTTATGCAATTGCATACAATTTATTTCTAATGTCTGTCTATAAAACTTACTGTCTCTTTGCGGCGCCTTTCCTGTTCTCGCTTCCTTGCAAGTTCACGTTCCTCCTTAACACGCTCATTTGACATAATCTCAACTGGTTGTGCCTCTTTAGCCGCCTCCAGTACAACTAAACATTGCACATCAAGAATCTTGGTCTCTGTTGTTGGATCGACAATTTTTTCTATATCCTTCTGTTCCCTGTATTAAAAAAAAAAAAAAGAAGAAGATTATAATGCCCTAAAAACAGTAGGGGGGTCATAACTGATGGGTAATTCCAACTCTAAAAAAAAGAGCAGTGGTAGAGAAACAGTTTTTCACCCTCAAAGAGCTTCCCCTTCTTCCAACTCAATTTCCTTCCTATTGGGTAAATGTCCCATTTGACCTTTTATATACAGACTTGTTTTTTGGCTTTTGGCCTGTAGTATGTAGAGAGGAGGGGGATCTTTTGGAGCTCAGTTAAAGCTTGTGCCATCATTGGATAGGATTCACTCACCCTCCCTCCCTGAATTACTTTGTGGCATTATGTGCCTTCAGAGGTTTACTTTTTTCACTCCAAGTTTGGAGTTCTCAGTTTTTTCATTATGGCTTACTATTCTGTGTGCTGGTCTTTTTCCCTGTCAGGGAGTCTATGGATCTTTGAAGGTGGTGCAGGTTTAACATTTTGGAGAATTGTGCGTGGGGCCCTTAGTAACAATATTTTGGCAACATTAGGGTTTAAGGAGGCTGTATCTGGGAGTACAGAGGTGCCCAATTGTTCCTTAGAAGGTGTAGGAGGTCCTGGGGGCTCTTTTTCATTAGTGGCAGATAGTTTACTCATGATTTTTTCTGTCTTTAAAGGCCTTAGACACGGTAGGAGCAATCTGATGTGCCATCAGTTATGTAATGACTATATTTCATGCATTGATAGTATTTCTTCTCAATGTTGTATTTAAGCTACTTTGTAAAACAAAAGGGCTGCTATAGCCATTCAAAACCCAAATAAATGTTGTCATCTTGTGACTTGGGGGGGGTTTGGATCGTTTTTACCGGATTAGCGGTAGTTGAGAGCCTTGATACTCTGCAAGTCCTTTGAACGTGTCAGATTTATAGTGTTTGTTACAGCACCTGCAAGTAGTAACTATTTGCAGCCAAGCCAAATGTAGGTAACCCAAGTATGAAGAGACTACTTACACAGGAACAATTATTAATGGCTTTATTTTCTTGTTGCTATTGAAGCATAATAGTAAATACCAATTTCCTTCATGACTCTACCCACCAGAAAAGCTTGCCAAACCTTGACCCTAGGGGAAGATGTGTCAATTGTATACTCACTACTCCAGACTTAAAGTAGTACTAAACCCACAACATTAAAATCAGTCTGTACTGTATATGCAGTAAAGCATGCTTGTTCTCACTGTGGAAGGGGTTAATCCTCTGCATTGTGTAAAAAGGCTGTTTGACCCAGTGTTTGTTAATCCTCACTTTCTTCCACTGTCCCCAATCCATCTCCTGATAGAACAGAGACTGTGGGACAACCTCCACATGCTCAGTTTGGTGTGTATTGCTAGAGAATTTCTTTTTTCTTGGGGAGAGTAAATGTGATCAGCACAGGGCCAATCAGCACTGTCCAGAGGGCCAGTGATCCTGCAGCCTCATAGAACAGCCAGCGTAGAATGAAAACTCCTCTTACAAGCTTTAAAGTGGATGTAAACTCGATTCACGAAATTTGAGCTGGACACATATCTGCAGTGTTTTCTCATCTCTCTTCATCTCTTCAAAGCACTAAGTCCCATGGCTTTCTCCTGCTCTGTTCTTTTGTTATCAGCCTGATAACTTCTGACAAGTTCTACGTCACAGGAGATAAAACCAGGCTGATATTTGTGTTGGGAAGGCTGCTATCGATTAGCAGACAGCTAAACTATTCACAGGAGAACCCTGAGAGTCTCTGCCTCTGAAGTGGGGGTGTGTGCCTTTCCTCCAATCAGCTGTCTTGGCTGTATGCCCAGACTTCACACTCAGTGCCTAACAGGAAGAGAAAATCTCTAACTCGATGTGAACTTTCTAAATATATAAAGCTGAAAACAACAGATATGCATGCAACAGGGAGATTTGTTTAATCTCTGTGTATTAGAGACTGTTCACTTCACTGGGTATAAGTGAGGGTTTACATAGTAGGTGAGGTTGAAAAAAGGCCATCAAGTCCAACCTGTGTGTGAGATATGTCAGTATGACAAATAGTTTTTTGAAACTATCAATGCCCTCTGAGACCACCGCCTGTGGAAGGGAATTCCACATCCTTTCCGCTCTTACAGTAAAGAACCCTCTAAGTAGTTTAAGGTTAAACCTTTTCTTCTAATTTTAATGAGTGGCCATGTGTCTTGTTAAACTCCCTTCCACAAAAATGTTTTAGTCCCATTGTGGGGTCACCAGTACAGTATTTGTAAATTACATCCACTTTAACCAGATACTGATACAAGTCACAAGACTGCTACATAATGCTGAAAAAAAAGGCATTTGTGTGTTGCGTTTAATATAAGATTTTTCTATAAGACTGTCATAAAAAAGCAATTAGGTCACTGCAGGTTTGTTTGAGGATGCTTCTCAAATTAGTACCTTGGTAACAAGTACACAGTTGGCAGTTGGTTAAGGTAAAGAAGTTTGTAAACTACAGTCAACAAAAGCCCAAATAAAAGGCACAGTAGACACTCATAGTGAGGAACTTCAACATGGATTAACACCATAGCAGGAGGAAGAATCTGCAATCAGCGAACAAGACGGTGCCCGATCTCCAGAAGCCTCATTGTCAATGGAGACCATGAACACAGTAACTGTAGCCAAGTAACTTAAGTGTTGTTCTACTGTTACAGACCATAGTTTATTTGCTAGGCATCTTGTTATAGATATCGGTCAGTCTTGATTTGTATTCCTAATAGTTTTGTATGTACAGCATTTTTGTTTAGTAAAAGCACATTTACACACTGCAGAGGGCTCAGTTTCCTTTATTATACTGTAAAGTAACCTTGCTAGATAGACGCTAGAAAAAAAATTGGGGGCTCGTGCCGTGATCTGCGCTATAATTCAACTGAAGCAGACCTGTTTTTCTGTGGTGTGTTGTGTAGCTTGTGCTAGGTAAAAATGCTGCGTAAGCAGGTTAGGGAAAACAAGGCTGCAGAGGGTTCTGGTGGCCAGATGGAAGTGTGCAGCTTGCCTATCTGGGCCAGAGACAATGAGTGGGAGCCTTTTGCTAAAGAATTTGTAAAGTATGCTTCTCCCTTGAATAAGTCTTGGGGTGATAAAGTCTCAGATCATTTTGTAGATTTTAGCCTTAAGGGGTTGGATTTAGTTAAAGCAAAGAAGAGGAAAGTGTCCACAGTGGGTTGGGTACTTCCTTCATGCCATCTATACTGATTCACAAAGGAGGGAGAAGACAGAGGCAACCGTTAAGGTATTAACAAGATCAGCTAGCAGTTACTTTGGAGTGTGTTCATACAACTGCTAGTCAGGCTGATGATTTGCAAGAGTGGTGTGCAGCCCTAATGACCAAATCAATTAACGCCTTAAGGAAAAAGAAGTAGTAAAGCCAGGGTACGTGCCATTGTCGCATCCCAAAACTGGGTTTTTGAGGAAGTGCTCTCCTCAAATGATAGAGAGGATAAGGAGATCGAGTTTGATGTTTCTGATGATGATTATCCAATGAAAAAAAAAAAAAGAAGAAGAAGTGTGCCAAACCTCTCATTACTACGCATAGGAAAAGAAAAACATGATGGAGGATATGACAGATGAGGAGGTGCATTATCTTAACCTCTGAGATGTGCAATTTGATGAAGTATGGGAGTTTACACAAACTAATCTCCAGGAGCTGGCTAAACAATACAAAGGTCTGGGTAACACCCACTGAGTTGGCTCCTACATTTGTGGGATGAAGGGGCAGATAGTGTTCTGTCAGGTAAGGAAGTGGTTAACCCATGTGTTAACCCATGATCCACAATTGCGTCAGGCCATGTGAGTTTAGTGTGAATTTTTCACTATTTGACCTAGTGAGAGATGGAATAGTCTGATTGAGTATACACTGGTTCTACTGACCTGGAAAATACCTATTCCTGGAGATCAATAGGAGAGGGTATTTCACCGTTACGCAAGATGGGTTGTATGACCAGATTAAATACATTTCCAGAATGGATGGGTCCAGATATGGAACCCTTCATGTCTGCACTGCACTCCCAGCTAATGAAGTCTGTGCCATTTAATCTCAGGGCTTCTTTATTGTCTTTGCTGGGAGGCCTGAAATTAAACAGCAAGATTCATGAAGCCACTACAATTTTAAGCCAGTTGGGGGAGCTAGGAGGAGACTAAAACAAAACCTGTCAGGGCAGTAGATGAGGTCAAGGCCAGACAGGAAAAAAACAGGGAGAAAAGAACAGGGAGAGAAGACAGGGAATGGGGTTGAGAAGACAGGAGGTGAAGAGAAAACCAGGCCAGTTACCTCTAGGAAACAAATGTGAGTGGACCTATTAAAAGGCAGGAGTACCTAAAGATGAGATAGATGGGATTTCTACTGCAGAAATTCTGAAGAGGTAGAAACATTTAGTGGAGAAAACTATCAGGGTTAGAAAAATGACTCCTAGCGAAGATTACATCAGCCTAGATTTAGAGAAAACAGAACAGACCCCTCCTGTTAGCCCCAAACCAACTCCCAGCACTGCACATGAACCCAAACCCAAATTACTTTATCCTGGGGAGGAGTAAGAGAGACTCAGAAAAGGGGATTGGGAGGTTACTTATCCTTTATGAAGGGAATGTGGGTCTCCTGTAAAAAATAGCAGTAAGGACAGTGACAGCAGGATACCGACACCCATATGCACCTGTCACGGTATGGTGTCGGGGTAGTCGTCTTTTCCTACACATCTGGTGACTTTAGTTGATACTGGAGCTGAAGTTACAATTTTGCAAGGAAATCCTTCCCATCAGAAAGGAGAATTGATTTATGTAGGTTTTGGGGGGGGGGGGGCAATTCACACAAGCAGTTAGGACACGGGTGACACTGGCTATAGGCAAGGGATCAGGATTTTGGACAAATGTTTTGGTATCAAGAGTTACCCGAAAATATTGTTGGGACGCATGTACTTTAAGGTCAGTCTATTTAGACTGAATGGGGTACATTCACATTTAGGTATCCTGATAAAGCGTATCTGGTTAGGGCGATGAAGCCTGTGGTCAGAGGTCAAAATGGACCCCTGTCTACAGTCCTCCACCAAAGAAGCCAGTCTATCACAAGCAGTACAGACTTCCTGGAGGCCACAAAGAAATTGAGACTATTCAAGAGCTGTTGAGAATAGGGATCCTAGACCTGCTGTAAATACTCTCTGGTCTCCGGTGTTCCCAGTAAAGAAACCCGATGGGACATATAGAATGACTGTGGATTACAGAGGTCAAAACAAAGTGGCACCTCCATTGAAGTCAGCTGCACATGATATTATCTCAATCATTGAGAAAACTGCTAAAGAGGCAGGAGAATATTATGCTGTGATAGACATTAAAGGTTTTTGTTCTATTTTGATAGACCCAGAGTGTCAGAACCAGTTTGTCTTGTGTGGGATGGCCGCCAGTACACTTTCACCATGCTTTCTGAAGACTATGTTCATTCTCCAATGATTTTTTTTATGGACCGATTGCCCGAGATTTAAGTACCCTGAATTTGAAAGTCGCTGTGGTTCACTACATTGAAGACATCATGATCTCTGAGATGAAAGAAGCTGTAACTGAAGCACTGCACCTGTTGATACAGCACTTCCTGGGAATGATGTAGACTGGGACACAGAGGAAAATTCCAGAAACAGTTGTGCAAACTATCCAGTCGCTGTTGCCCCCTACTACCAAAGAGGAGCCACAGAAATTCATTGGAGTTGTGTGATTGTGGAGATTGTTCATCCCATATCTTGAACTTATTCTGAGGCCTATATACAATGTCACAAGGAAAAAGATGGAGTTCCCATGGGGTTCAGAGCAGCAAACCACAGTCCTGTCTGCTAAAGAAGCCATTTTGCAGCATCAGGGATTAGGACCCGTGAGAAAAGGAGTACCATTTCAGCTGGATGTAGTGGAGCAGTATGGTACCACATCGAGCAGCCTGTGGCAGCCAAATGAAAGGACAGAGTGCAATACCCATTGGATTTTGGTCCAAACAACTGACAGGGGCACAGAAGAGATAAACGCCCCTAGAGAAGTACCTGTTTGGGGCCTAAACAGCACTTCAACATGTAGAGACCATTACAGCAAAGAACACAATCACCATACATACTGCATTGTCAATAACAGGATGGGTGAGGGATAAGGGACTGACCACTAGGGCAGCTGTAGTCCAGAACCAGACACTGATGAAATAGAAGTGGTACCTTCAAGAAAGAGGGGCTTTGCAGCTGGGGATGTCAGACATTTGAAAACAGTTGGCAGGGCTGGTTACTTTTACCAGCACCCAACTAGAACCACACATGTGAGGCATTGTCACGATTTGTAGAGTGAGAGAAAACTCTAGCCCTAGACCTCCTCTGTAACTCCAAACATGCAACCTGTAGAATTTTTTAAACGTTGCCTATGGAGATTTTAAAGGGTAAAAATTTGTTGCTATTCCACTAGCGGACGCAATTTTGAAGCGTGACATGTTGGGTATCGATTTACTCGGCGTAACATTATCTTTCACAATATAAAAAAAATTGGGCTAACTTTACTGTTGTCCAAAAAAGTCCAAAAAAGTGCACATACGGTGTGACAGAAAGTATTGCAACGACTGCCATTTTATTCTCTAGGGTGTTAGAATAAATATATAATGTTTGGGGGTTCTAATTAGAGGGAAGGAGATGGCAGTGAAAACACAGGGGAAGCTCCATTAGCATTGCTGGAAGTCTTGTCATGCCAACGGCCACCACAAGATGGCGCCAGATCACAGAATGAAGCATAGGCATGCAGAAGGTCGCAAAGCCGCGTCCTCAATTACCGGCCGCCACGGCCCGTTGCGATCGCACGGAGACACAGGATGGGGTATCCTGCGTCTCCGTGTGCCCCCACCTCCCCCGCCGTGCGATCGCATTGGGCCGCGCCGGCCGGTAATTGAAGCCATGCCTTTGCGGCCTTCTGCAGGCCTATGCTTCCTTCCCCAGGCGCCAATTCTTTTTTTTTAAACTTTATTTGTTTTCTGCAAATACAATCGGGATACCCCCGGATCCGCTCGCACCCCAACCACCCCCCAGCCATCCAGCAACCACCATCCCTCCTGCTTCAGGTCGTTAATTCTAGTCGCAATTGCGACCTGGCGCCTGGATTTTGTTGAACCCCAATTTAAATCATGGCTTTGACTAAATCAGATGTGTCCAACCTGCAGCCCAAGAAGGCCATGAATGCGGTCCAACACAAAATCAAACCTAAAAAGGTGTATTTTTTTGTAAAAATTTGTTTACACTTCGCGAACACATATGCCGAAAAAATCGTCTTTTTACTGGACTTTTATAAGTTATTTATCCCCCCAAAAATAATAAAAAATGTCCCACTCTTCACAAATATGCTTTGTTTATGGCGTCAGTTTTTAGCAGCACCTATATTTGTGAGCAAGTATTTTCAAGGAAGCACACTAAGGGCAAAATTAGTACCAAGATATCTGATTAGCTCCTTGAGAATTCATTGAGACCTGCTACTACATCCATCCAACCAGATAGTATATAAAAACGGTATCAAGTACCACACTGGTTTTATGTTCCCCCTCTTTTACGTTTATAAAAAAGAAAAAAACATTACAAAAAAGTTATATTACTCAGATAGGTATATTATCTATATCCATGATTGTTAACTTGCCTGCCTTTTCTGCTCATGGGCTATTCTTACTGTTAGTATATTTTATGCATGGCCCAAAATAATTACTCTTTCTCCACTGTGGCCCTCAAAAGGGCAAAAGGTTGGATACCCCTGGACTAAACCAGTCCTAAATCCTTGTCTTCAATCTTTTGCTTCGTAAATCTGCTAGAGTACTTTGAACCTTGATTCTGTTCAAAGATCCATTTCTGGTCCAATGTTCAGACAAATAGCTTTACATTTTTGATGTTGCAGAATTCATAGTTGACCCAATGACTGCAAGCTACCCAGCCCCTGAATCAGTCAAAAACTAAAAATCATACTATTTTAACCACAATGCTTCACAGTTGATATGAGGGTCTTCTATAGAAATGCTATGTTTGGTCTAAAGTGGTTCTAAAGGCAGTTTTTTTTACCTTTATGATTAAGGTAAAACACCTTTTGGATACAGCCCCAGCCTCCCCTTAGCCCCATCTTGATCCAGCAATGTGCATAAGAGCAGCGGCTGCTACTGTCAATCACATCCAGTGAGCCAATGAAAAGAGAGCAGGGAGGAAGGGCCGAGCCACACTCTTGTGTGGATGGAAAATGTCCATTCACACAAGCGCGGTTTAGGCGCGAGCCTGCTTGAGTGCCTCCATAGCAAGAGGCTTGCTACTGTGGCACTCGGCAGGGGGGAGGAGCCAGGACTGCTGGTGGGGGGACCCAAAAAGAAGGGGATCTGGGCTGCTTTGTGCAAAACTATTGCAAATAAATAGAACCTTTAGAATCCCTTTAAACCAACCAGGTTTACTGTTACTGTGACCAATCTCCTCTATTTGCGATTCATCAGTCCACAGAACATAATTCCAAATATGTCTAAGTTCAACAGCAAACTTTAGCCTTACTGTAATGTCCTTGCAGGTTAAAGCAAATGTAAACCCCCACCTTGTTAAAACATCCCATTTCCCTTTAAAATTTAAATGAAAGGCAAAGTATTTGTGTACACATTATAAATACATTGATCACATACATTCACATACATTCTGTTCTCCACTGCATAAGGAGCTCAGAGAGCTGGGGGAGGAGAAACAGCAGTACACCAGTCTTGCCAGTGCATGACTCTGCAGGGGGGGGGGGCATGATCAGCACAAGTCTGATCATTGGAGGAGAGCAGGCTAGGTTCTCAGCACAGCTAAAGAGCTGACCACGCTGTGCTCACATGCCTAGTGTGATCAGTTTTTAATAGGAGAGAAGAGGGTCTGGCAGGAACATCAGGTATTTCACACAAAGGAAACAATACAAAGAGGTAAGAATACTTTTTCATACAAGTACGTGGTATAGCAGGAACATATCAGGAATATGAAATGTTGGGTTTACATATTCTCAAGGCTCTTTTTGATTGTGGATGCATGCACTTTGACACTAGCTGTTGCAAGAGTTACCTGAAGATTCTGCAATTAACTTTTAAGGTTCTTGGTGACTTCTATGCTATTGATGATTGATTTATAAATAATTTGGAGATCTCTTGAAATTCTTTGCCAGATTCATAGGCATCCACAACTTTTCTCCGAGGGCCTTAGTGAGTTATTTTGATCTTGCATGATGACACCACAGACAATAGCAGCAAATCTAGCACTACCTCTGAAGGGGCTGCTGACAACTGGTCCCCCTGTTCCTGCACAGCCAGGCAACACGCATTTTCCATTTGCACCCGACACAAAGTCAGTCCCTTGGCTTTTAGTCCTTGGTTTTATTAGGGGTAATGACGTGGGTGGGGTAGAGGAGTTTTTGGGATGCCCAACTTGGCTTGAAGAACAGATGAGGACAACTTCCTTCCTATGTACAGAGAAAGGATCCTAGACTGCTCTTATTAGAAACACCCAGTCTCTAGGTGGCAAAGTTCTTTATGGACCAGGAACTCCCTGCCCTAAAGCTCGCTCCCTCCCTTTCTTGACCTGCCAGGCTGCATGCTCAGATAAGGGTCTGGAATGGATTTTGGGGGGGACCCCACGCCGTTCCTTTTTTTAATTTTGGAGTGCGGTTTCCCTTTAAAATCCATACTAGACCTGAAGGGTCTGGTATGGACTTGAGGGGGGACCCCTACGCCGTTTTTTCTTTCTTAATTTTTTTAAATAGCCACCATGAGTCAATTTAACTGTGATTTGACTCATTTTATTTTCTTTACCCCGACCCTTAACCAGATTTTACTGCACCCCGATTGGGCAAAGCTTTGCCCAATCAGGCCTCAGAATGCACGGTGCAGTGCGTAGTGCATTGTAGGGTGTTTGGCGGGGCGAACACCTGCTGAACACCCTGCAAATTCAGGCGTTTCCCCAAACAGGGCGAGCAGCCAATGATTGGCCAGAACTCATGCTCGGGGCTGAACCGCTCATGCAACTCTACACCTCTAAACCCACACGTTAATATACTTTGCTGGAACAACTGGTCTCCTGAGTTCTCTTCCTTCTCCTTCTGGGCATTAAGCTCTGTGCCCCATTTACATGTTGTGCAAGCTCGTTCAAAACTTTGTGGTCTATGTTATAGATAATATAGCAGTGTAAAATTTACCAGCAGAAAGCAGTTTTAAATCAGTGATAATAAACCTAACAAATGTATGCCTAAATTGTATCTATGGTTATAAGTTAGAGCTGCACGATTCTGGGCAAAACGAGAATCAAGATTTTTTTGCTTAGAATAAAGATCACGATACTTGCGGTGTAACATCTTCTTTCACATTATACAAAAAAAAAAAAAAAAAAAAAATAGGGACAACATTACTGTTTCGTTTTTTTTTTTAAAAAACCACTGCGCAAATACGCTGAAACATAAAATATTGCAACAACCACCATTTTGTTCTCTAGGATCTCTGCTAAAAAAATATATATCATGTTTGGGTGTTCCAAGTAACTTTCTAGCAACAAATAATGATAGTTCCGCAACAGCTGGAGGGCCACCAGTTTGAGCCCCCTTATCTACACGCTGGAGTTCTTTCCTTTGATAAAAGAATGAAAGGATACTTTGTTTCTACTTATTCGCATGTTGTAATAAAACTTGTCAGACTGCCTGGATTTAGTTTTTTCAGCTGTGAGAACTCTCTGCCCTTGTTAGAACTATCGCGACATGCCGTTTTGAAGACCGGGAATGGAAAAAGATCAGGATTTTGATTCTTAACGATTAATCGTGCAGCTCTAGTAAAAGGTGTTGTGGTGAATGTGACTGATGCAATGTGAGGTGGTTTAGGTGCACACTGTTCTTGTGCTTATTTTTTATTTTTCTATCAAGACGATACAACTGACAAGGCTGATGCAGAGAAAATGCAGCTCGAAGAACATATAATCAGTAACAAGTGAATTCAGTGTTTGAGCACCCCAAACTGAAAAGGCCCCAATTCCATAAAATAAAAAAACTTAGAAACCCCAAAATACCAACCCCCTTTTTTTTATTTATTTTTTTACAAAAGGGAAGCCTTAGAGCGCCAAAAAAATAAAATAAGAATACTTCCTTAAGTCTTGGTGCAACAAAAAAATGTTTGCTATGGACAGGGCAGAAGCTCGAAATGACAGCTGGTCTCAAATCAGCCAGAAAATCTAATTAAAATGTTAGTTCACCTTTTCAGAAAAAATGAAAAATAAATACTGTTCCCCACTCCAGCTGTACTTGCCTACGGGGATGCTGAGCTGGTGGTGCCCACGTAGCCAATTCAGTGGCCGGGGGATTTTTCCAATCCCCTCACTTTTCCCTTATCTCTGTGTAGCATTTCCTGGATAGACCAAAGCAATTCTGATTGGTCAGTGCCTGCACAATGAATCTTTCTGGTCCATCCCAGAGGAAGCACTGCTCAGGGAAGAGCGAGAAGAGCTCCATTGGGGGCTTTGGCACTGACATCTCAGCGTCAAGTACAATTGTTACTGGGGGGGGGGGGGTTGAGGGGTGTATGGAGCAGTTCACCTTTTCATTTTTATTCCTGCAAAGGTAAGCTAACACTTTAGAGGAGAAAAAAAATCCCAATGATGACCAAATGAAAGGCAGCAAAGGGGTTGATTACCCAAAGAACTAGAAATAAGAATTAAAGTACAGTTTCTGAACTCTAATCTTTCCTTATACACAGACACCATGTCTCAGGTGACTCTGCAAATATTTTCATCAGGACCAAGAATCTCGAAGCCTCAGTATTTGCCTCCAACCCATCGTAGCAGGGAACCCCAACCTCTCCATAAGACCCTTCAAAAACAAAATCAGCAGGAAAGTGCCCATCTTTCCTAACAACCTCTTTATCAAAAGCACTTTATTGTAGATTTCTTGCTTACTCGGGAAAGGTAACATTTTTGGCTTACTTTATGAGGATTGTGCATAACATAGTAACTGGATTTGGAACTTGTTTAGGCTTTCCTACAGGAACCTTTAGATATACTTTAAGTCTTCCCCCTGAAAACATGTTATACTTACGTTTTCTTTGATTCCAGAGCTTTAAGTGCTTTTTCCCTCTCCTCTTTGGCTTTCGCAGCCTTCCTAAATTGCTGGAAGCTGTTACTTGAGGATTTGATGGTCACAGGAATCGGGTTCAGTGCTTTGGAAAAATTGGCCCAACTGCCGTTAGCAGCCTTACAGATCTAGAGTAAATAACAAGCAGTGGTAAGCAGGTAAAATGTCAAGGTTTGTGTTTTTTTTCCCCTAAGTGCTTACCATCCCATAGATACAGGGCTTTTTTTCAGCGGGAACGCGGGGAAACGCAGTTCCGGCACCTCCTGGACTGACTATGTAATGTCAAGGGGTGCTGGGGTGTGCTGCAGGGTATTAATGCTCACTGCTGGGTGAGGGGGGGTCTATTGTTGCTGAGGAGGTCTAGTGTTGCTGGTGGGGGACCTATTGTTGGGGGGTCAGTTGTTGCTGAAGGAGATCTACTGTTGGGGGAGGGGGTCTAATGTTGATGGCTGCCAGAGAGTCTATTAATGCTGGCTGTGCGAAGATCTGTTGATGCTGCCGGGAGTCCATTGTTGCTGGGGGGGAATTTTGTTGTGGATGGTACATTGTTAGGGGGATCTATTGTTGCTGTCGGGGAAGGGGAAACCAAATTCCATACAAATTACTTAGCACAACAAAATGATACTTGGTTCTGAATTGTCTAAAAGGGGCGGTACTGGGAGGTGGGTAGGAGATTGAACCAAGGGACATTGCTCGGAGGTGGGTAGGGTCTGACAAAACAAGCGACTTGGAAAAGGGGAGTTCCTGCACCTATTGTCTGAGAAAAAAAGCCCTGCATAGATATAGTATGCACCACTACTCATCAGTTGAATGGTCAATTTGCTGGGTTTGCAGTAGCCAACCTCTACATCATATCCTATGGAGAAATAGTCTGTTATGAACTATCTGGGCCTGACAGGCCATGAACAATGAACACTAGCATCTCTGTAGCAAGTAGTGGAGCCAGCTTCTCCATCACATCCTATGGAGAAATAGGCATGAGTCACCTGAGCCAGAGCAGGCCATGACAACAAAAGAACACCAGTTTTTTTGTAGCAAGTAGTATGGCGGATCCATAGCATGGGGACAGTGAGATTGGGCAGTCAGTCCCAACTTGTTTTAAAGGTAGAGCTGTACATTAAAGTAGATCTCAGAACAGCACCAAAGCTCTGCCGAATTACTAGAAAAAATATATACTAAACATAGAAAAAAAAAGTAGATGCTAGACAGATTACATATTTTTATGTAAATAAAAACTATTTTATTTACAACAAAAAAACTCAAAACAGTAGAAAGAATTTGTCAAACTGGATGCTATGATCAGGACAGGCAGCAAATCTTTCATCCACTTTGATCATGGAGTACAATGTTGGTTTAGCGTAAAACACTGAGAATAATAAGGTGGTTACATTTGGTCTTGTTACATGACAGTAAGTTCAAGTGACTCACTAGATATTTCCATTGTCTCTCCTAATCAAAGTAGTAAAAAAGGGAAAAGCAGACCCCAGGTACAGATATCGCAGATTTGCGTATATCTTGTACTTGTTTGTTGACAGCCAGAAAAAAATTTGTTACAACAGTCACTGGGCTGAATGGAAAGATATCCTGTGATTTCCCATCCAGATACAAAAAAAAAAAAATGGTTCCATTACTACCCCCATTCTGTCTGTCCATTGAGCTTGATGATAATTAGACCTCATGCCCAATGGACATTTTTACAGCTCCACTTTTTGGCATCAGGTGCTTTTTTCTACAGCCAGTAAACTCCCCAACATGTTATCCTGTGTGTCCGTGCACACATAAGCTGTTATCAGTTTTTTTTTGGTAAAGGCGTTTTCAGGCAAAAAAACAAAACAAAAAAAAAAAAAACAGAACTACTGCGGAGTGCTTTTGCTATAAAACAATGAACAATGAAAAACTCTGCAACTGGCAATTCCTTTTATGGACAATTCCCAATGTCCTTTGCTAATCTGCCCAACTGTCTTAGCTGGGTGGATCTCCATTTTGAGTTTAGCTGGAATACAGTGAAGACATCATGGCTAGTGACGCATCTCAAAACAGATCTCATCACAGCCGTCCAAGCACATGAAGAATTGTGGGATTTGGCCCATCAACGACATAATGATCCTGTCCACAAAATAAATATTTGGATAGAGAATGCATTGTGGGACAGTGGGAGTTAAAAAAAAAAAAAAAAACAGCAGAGGTGTTTTCTTGCTAAAAAAGCTAACACAGCAAAATGCTATTAAAAAAAACTTGCGTTTTTAACACAGCAATGATTCTGCTCTTTTTATATCGTCCAGTGTGCATGAAGCGCGGGGATACCAGCGATCCTCTTACGGAGAAGAAGAACAGGGAAATGCTAATGTAAACAAGCATTTCCCCGTTCAGCCTAGTGACAGGACACTGATCACAGCTTCCTGTGATCGGGAGCGTAGCCCATCCCCCCTACAGTTAGAACACATCCCTAGGACACACTTAACCCCTTCAGCCCCCTCTCCTGGTAAACCCCTTCACTGCCAGTCACATTTACACAGTAATAAGTGCATATTTATAGCACTGATCGCTGTGTAAATGTGAATGGTCCCAAAATAGTGACAAACATGTCCGATGTGTCCACCATAATGTCACAGTCACGATAAAAATCACTGATCGCCGCCATAGCTAGTAAATTTTTTTTTTATAAAAGTGCCATAAAACTATCCCCTATTGTGTCGACACTATAACTTTTGCACAAACCAATCAAACGCTTATTGCGATTTTTTTACCAAAAATATGTAGAAGAATACGTATCGGCCTAAACTGAGGAAAAAAAAAAAAAAAAACTTTTTTGGGGGAATATTATAGCAAAAAGTAACATATTGCTTTTTTTTCAAAATTGTCGCTTTATTTTGTTTATAGCACAAAAAATAAAATCCGCAGATTTGATCAAATTCACCAAAAGAAAGCTCTTTTTTTGAAAAAAAAAAAAAGAAGAAGGATGTCAATTTTGTTTGGGAGCCACGTCGCACGACCGCACAATTGTCAGTTAAAGCGATGCAGTGCTGAATTGCAAAAAGTGCTCTGGTCTTTGGCCAGCCAAATTGTCCGGGACAGAAGTGGTTAAAGTGGAGGTTCACCCTAAAACAATTATCCAACATTACATCCAGCATACTAACGACATGTAAAGTATGCTGGTATTTTTTTTTTCTCCGTACATACCGTTTAATTGTGATCTTCGCCCAGGCTTCCGGGTTCTGATTCCCGCGGGACTGGGCGTTCCTATTGAAAGCTTAGATGATTGACGTGTTGTGAAAAACTTCCCGTGGCGCATAAAGCACGTCACCAGTTTTCCGTAAATAGCCGACCTCCAAGTCGGCTCTATATGGCGCCTGCTCAGTCAGCTCTACACGGCGGGCTCAGGCGCGTTTAGGCGCACCTTAGGTAGGCTATTTACGGAAAACTGGTGACGCGCTTTATGCGCCATGGGAAGTTTTTCACAACACATCAATCATCTAAGCTCGCAATAAGAATGCCCAGTCCCGCGGGAATCAGAACCCGGAAGCCTGGGCGAAAATCACAATTAAACTGTATGTACGGAGACAAATTAATAAATACCAGCATACTTTACATGTCGTTAGTATGCTGGATGTAATGTTAGATAATTGTTTTAGGGTGAACCTCCACTTTAAAGCCTACAGCAGCAAAGGACACTAGGCACATAGAAACTAAAGCCCAGCTGCCTTGAGGATAGAATCTCTCCTCCAACCTCACACCTGCTAAATTGTAGCAAGCAGAGGAAACAATAGCATATGAGGAGAGGGAGGTCGAGTCTGTCAATGGACTTCAGAAAAGGGGCGGGGAGTACAAAAACCCAATTTTCTCTAGCATCTGTTTAGAGCAGGGATATGCAATTAGCGGACCTCCAGCTGTTGCAAAACTACAAGTCCCATCATGCCTCTGCCTCTGGGTGCCATGCTTGTGGCTGTCAGAGTCTTGCTATGCTTCATGGGAGTTGTAGTTCTGCAACAGCTGGAGGTCCGCTAATTGCATATCCCTGGTTTAGAGGCACAGCTAGATAATTAGCCAAGGAAAAAGCCCAAATCAGTCCAATGTGAGCAGTAGACACACCAAATCAAACAAATGCAAACAAGCCCGACAGGTGAAATCCAAAGCAAAAAACAGAATTCTCTCAGCCTCGATCCTGTTAAGTAGGCAGAGTAAAAAGCTATTGGAAACCAAGCACAACTAAGCAAGTGTGAGGGTTATAGACGCAAAGGGGCTGGCTTTCAGTTTTCCATGTGCCTGGTGTCCCATTATCCTGTGTATCCCGTATACCCAAGGTTGCTTATCAAAATTGTGGATAAAAGAGAAACAGTTTGGCTGGAGTTTGGCTTACTACATGGCTTATTTTTAAATACTGATGTTTATGTCAATATAGAATACACAAGGTCAATAAATTATGTTTTTATTTTTTTATAAAATGTGACATAAAAGGTTATTTCCTATTTATAAATGCATGATAAACTCCCTAACCCACATCTTCAACCTCTCCCTCTCCTCCGGCACCTTTCCCCCCCGCTAAAACATGCACTGGTTACCCCCATACTTAAAAAACCCTCACTAGACACCACCTGTTTGAATAACTTAAGACCCATCTCCCTGCTCCCATTTGCCTCCAAGCTCATCGAACGCCTTGTCCATGACCGAATGAGTCGCTACCTCGCAGACAACAACCTTTTTGAAACCCTACAGTCAGGCTTACGCCCACAACATTCTACTGAAACTGCTCTACTAAAACTCACCAATGACCTACTAACTGCTAAAACCAATGGCCATTACTCCGTACTCATACTCTTAGACCTCTCTGCTGCCTTTGACACAGTTGACCACCTGCTCCTCCTCAGCAAACTACACTCCCTTGGCCTCCGTGATTCTGCTTTATCCTGGTTCTCCTCCTACCTATCTCAAAGCACTTTCACTTACAACTCCATCTCCTCCGCTCCTCTTCCTGTTGGGGTACCCAAGGCTCCGTCCTTGGGCCCCTCCTATTCTCACTCTATACCTCTTCCCTGGGCCAGTTGATAACCTCCCATAGCTTCCAATACCACCTCTATGCCGACGACACCCAGATCTATCTCTCAGCTCACCCCCTGGATCTCCTCACCGATCTCAAACTTACTGAATGACATATCTGTATGGATGTCATACCACTTCCTCAAACTCAATCTTTCTAAAACTAAGGTTGTTATATTTCCTCCTTCACGGTCTCCCCCCCCCCCCATGACTTTACCATTAATATCAACACCACAACGATTGGTCCCTCTACACTTGCCAGGGTGCTGGGTGTAATCCTTGATTCTGACCTCTCCTTCAGCCCACACATCTAATCACTGGCTAAATCCTGCCTCCTTAACCTCCGCAAAATCTTCAGAATTTGACCCTTCCTGACTAATGACACCACAAAGCAACTTATTCACTCCTTGATAATTTCCCGCCTTGACTACTGCAACTCTCTCCTTAATGGCCCCAGTCTATTATGAATTCTGCTGCTAGACTAATACACCTCACTAACCGATCCGTGACTGCTGCTCCTCTCTGCCAATCCCTTCACTGGCTTCCCCTACCCCACTGTGTAAAATTCAAAATGCTAACCACAACATACATGGCTATTCACAGCATCGCCCCCATCTACATCACCAACCTCATCTGCAGATATCGCCCCAAATCGGCTCCTCCCAGGAGCTCTTTAGCTCCCTTGTTACCTCCTCCCATGCTCGCCTTCAGGACTTCTCCAGAGCCTCTCCCATCCTCTGGAACTCCCTGCCCCGGTACGTCCGATCAGCCTCCTACCCTGTCTACCTTTAGGAGATCCCTGAAAACTCAATTATTTAGGGAAACCTATCCCACACCCACCTAACTATCCAGAGCCACCCCCATCAATTCATACTCTGCAGCCATTACCCTTTGTACCACCACTCCCTCCCTTTAGAATGTAAGCTCTACAAAAAGGGCCCTCCTGTACCTTCTGTATTGTACTATAATTGTGCTGTCCCCCTTCTACATTGTAAAGCGATGCGTAAACTGTTGGCGCTATATAAATTGTGTATAATATAAAAAAAAAGGCAAAGGAGATGCGAGTGGCGCCTGGATTACATGTCATTTGCCTAGTTCACATTAAAAAGACCAAAACAAATTTGGATAGCCAAAATAGACATCGATTATACATTTTCATCAGGTCATGAATTAGTTGAATAACATTGAGTGTTCTACGTGTGTGGATGTTGTGTCGTTATGTAAATCGATTAGTTTTACTTTTTACGCCACGATATGTGCAGGATTTTAAAAGGGTGCCTTGACTGAAAAAAGTTTGAGAAACACTGGACTAGAGGATTAATTTTAAGAAAATACCTTTGTTTTAGCATCATCTCCCACAGTGGATGGATTGTTGCATGATGCAGGAATCTGCTCCATGTCAAGTTTGTGGAATTCATTCAGTACAATACCTATATATTTAGAAAAAAACAAAACATGGAACTTGGCCTTTGAATACAAAAAGGCAAGTACACCCTTCTGTAACTAAAAATGTGAACAATTGTTCCCAATTGGTTTCAAACACAAGAAAGATCAACAATACAAATGTAATGTTAACGTCAGCTTATAAAAAGATTAAAATGAAAACAGTTATACAAACAGGGGCATTCAAATCCACCTACTTCCAAAGTGGACATGGTTGGCAACTAGTCTCCGGTGCCCATTCGGCTCCACCCACCCAGTGAAAAGGCAATGCCCATATTTATTTAATCACACCACCTGTATCCCAATTTTCATTAGCTAAATTTGGTCAGGGGTACAGTACTGTGCAGGAAATGGTGACCTTTATGACAGCTTCTCAGCATAGGCAAGGCCACTCTTGAGTACTACTGTATTTCCGTATGCCAGCTCAGAGTTGGCCTTAAAAATTCCCAGTTTTGGGATTGTCCACATCTAAAGAACACTTGGCACAAGGCCAGTATTGTTATAGACAAAATCTCCGGTAAAAAGATTCCTCTCACACCCCAGATATGTCTTCTGTTCTCCCCTATACAAGATATCCCTACATCCAGCACAAGGCTTATCCATACATTCCTCAGCTCCATTCATTGGACCATAGCATTTAATTGGCGCTCCACGTCGGTACCTTGGCCTCAAATCCTCAACCGCATGACAAACATTAAACTTTCTGAGAGAATTCACCATACATTATATGACTCTATGCCCCTTTTTAAAAAAAAATGGATTCTCTGGGATGCCACCTTTCTGGTTTAGAATAAATGACTACCAACTAACATCTTCATGACTATTTCTTTTTCTGTACAATGTTCACGATTGAAGATTTTTGTATGCATACTTGTACCTACATTGTAATTTTTATATACTTTGACCTTTTTCCATAATAAAAAACGTTTGTAAACAAAAAAAAACAAAAAAATTGCCAGTTTGAAAACTGGTGGCATTTCTAAGGCCACTTTCACACAGTCTTACCAATTGGGTCCGCTAGTCCGTTTTTCAGGCAGACCTGATAAGAGGGTCCATTCATCCTTATGGACAGGCAGGTATACAAGGACTTGTGTCCATTTACACCCGCCTAACTCTGGGTCGGATATGGTACACTAAAAAATGGAAGAGGATCCGTGCTTGTCTTAAGGTGGAACAGATTGGAGGGTAGTTGGGTGTAAATAAACAGCGGAGTCTGTTTTCTCACGGTCGCCCATAGATCAGAGTGGGCTCTGTCCATGTCTGCTCTGCATCCAACCAGCTCTGCTCTGATCATCAGGGGATCTGGAGCCGATTCCCTGCTGATCAGAATGGAAACCACTCTGTGTGAAAGGGGCCTTAAAATTTGGCAATGCCATAGCAGCAGTGGTGATCGTAAGAACTATCAAGAGTTGCTGCATATCAATAATGTTATGGACACTGGCACAATTTCCTGAATTAGGTAGAGGTAGTTAAGGGAACTACTACCAGAAAAGTGCCATTATATATTATCTTTACTGTATATACCATCTTCAGGCGAGTGACTGCAAATGTATACTTACTTTCTGGTTTGAGTACAGTAACCATATCATTTTTGCATTCTACACCTCCATGTTGGAAGAGATTAGTGGGTTCATCATTTTTTATTGTTAATGGAGTCTACAAAATAGCAAAAACAGACAATCTTGTTAACATTGTAATTCAATTTTTTAATATAAAGGTGGTGTACAATATTAAACCCCTTGCTCAACTTGCATCTGAGGCCTCTGTTGAGAGATCAGCCTTCAATTGCAGTTTGTTTACACCTGCTTCTTTGCTACGTCCTGGGTTCTAATTTAATTTACTCTTTCCACATATTTTTCTCCATTACAATGAAGAAATCAATGAATGAAGTGGTTGAGATCAGTATTGCTCAACATGAACCTGTTCCCGACCGCCAGCCATACATATACTGTGGCAAGGCGGCTCCGATTGGCCACAGGGGGAGCCAATGAACCGGCCTGGCGGACACAATGTTTGCCGGCCACCCACGATTGCTTCCCAGAAACAGAATGGTGGTCTGCCGATGTAAACAAGCAGATCGAGTGCTGTCAGGCATGGGCACTAATCTAGTGTTTCTGCTAATCCCCTTCCCTGCCAGTGTCATTTATACAGTGTCAGTGCATATTTTTATCATAGATCACTGCAATAATGTCACTGGTTCCCAAAAAAGTGTCAGTTAGGTGTCCGATCTGTTGATCGCAATCCCGCTAAATATCACTGATCACCGCCATTACAGGTAAAAAAAATTGAATACAAAATGTGATAAATATTATAGATGTTATAACTTTTGCGCAAACCAATCAATATATGCTTATTGTGATTTTTGAACCAAAATTCATTAAGAATCAAATCCCACCAAAAGAAAGCTCTATTTGTGTGACAAAAAAAAAAACGATCAATTTTATTGATGTGTCAGTTTAAGTAACGTCAGAAAAAAAATGGCCTGGTCATTAAGGGGGTAAAACCTTCTGGGGCTGAAGTGGTTAAAGGTGTCTACAGGCTTTAGTTGGCAGCAGGTCATGTGTGCACAATTCTGCTACTAAACACTTTAAGGGTCCATGCACACTGGCTTAAAGAACGCTGATTCTACAGGAGTTTTGCCTGTAGAAGCAGCCCAATGTTATCCTATGTGTCCATGCACATTAGGAAGTTTAGAGGCATATTTTAAAGTGATTGTAAAGGTTTTTTTCTTTTTAAACAAACATGTCATACTTACCTCCTCTGTGCAGCGGTTTTCCACAAAGAGGCCCCAATCCTCTTCTTCAGTGCCTGGGCAGTGCTCCTGGCTCCTCCTCATCGAGTGCCTCCACAAAGAGCTGCATACCATGGGGGGCACTCATGCAGCTGTGCTTCCGGGTCATGCTTCTGCGTCCATTGACAGACAGCAGGACTAGACTCCGCTTCCCATGCCACTGGATTTGATTGACAGCAGCGGGAAACAATGGCTGCTATCAATCTATAAGAAACTGAAACAGCGGCTGAAGCTGCTGGGCTCGTCCTTGACACTGGAATGAACGGGTTCAGGTAAAAGGGGGACTCTAGAGGGCTGCTGCAGCATAGAATGTTTTTCAAACTTAATGCATGGAATGCGTTTAGAGAAAGAAAAAAATAACTTCTGGTTTGCATTTTGAATGGAGCTTTCTGGCAGAAAAAAAAAAAAACAATGCTTAATACTCCTAAACATGTACAAAAAACACTATATTTTTCTTCTATGGGAACTTTTTTAAGCCTAGTGTACATGGAGCCTAATAATGAAAAATTATTCTTGGATTATTCTAGAAGTATGCATGTTTGCATTGGGTAAACTTGCAGGCGTGTGCTGAGAAGCTGCGCTCGTCATACAGCGATTAGTCCTAGATGTCATCTAGGTTCAGCCAATGTTGTCTAAAGTCATGAAAGGTCTACAGACAAGATTGTGGGCCAGATAAGGTGAACCTCTCAGATCTGTACACATATTTAGGCTGTTCAAATGGTTGCTGTTGACCAGTAAAAAGCTTTCAAATAGCATCTTGGCAGAGGACAACAAAACACATTTTTGTAATGGCCAGAATAAGGAAATGGGATATTTTATTATACCAAAGTTGAAGAAAATGTACCTTCATTGAAATGTACCTTTATCGATGCACCACTTGTGCGTTTTAAACAGGATTCCGCTGTCTGGACCCGGTTATCACATGAGCCTTCAAACACAGGTGATCTGATAGGCGTCAACACTTTACTTATAGCTACAAATAGGAGATAACACAATGATTATGTTGTTACATGTACTAACACTATAGTAAACAGTTAATTTGTACTCTTAAAATCTTTTACTGGGACAAAGGAAATAGTGGGAGGAAAGGGGAAATATAAGGAAGGTTAGGAAGCTTTAAAAAAATAAAAATATATACAAAAACATATCCAGATAGAAAGTGTCTGTGTACATTAGCTTTTTCTGTCCATACAAATCAAATTGAGTGAAAAATCAGCACAAAACAGCTTGATGTGGGTCAACCTCCAATCAGACGCACCTGTAAAATAACTCAGGAGCATCTCAAAGCTGACCCCAAATGCAAGCGCAATGCACCTAAAAGCGTGCTGCATTTTCCCATTTACACAAGTCCTAATGATGTCTGGATATAATTTTTGTGGCCGCCTTGCCGAAAGCAACTCGTGAAATTTCGTTCTGCCGGGCGATAATCTGCCAAGGCCAATTTGTTGGCCCCCCCCCCCCCCAAAGTTCAGTGTTACTGGCACCTTTGGCATTAAGTTATGAATATTTATGTTCCCACTGGCCAACCACAAGGTGGTTTATTGCCAGTGGTGCATGCTAGGTGAGGATAAAACATTTGGGAAGGGACTTCTCTGCAGACTGGCCTAGGGAGGTGTGTGTAGTTGTACGTTCTGGCAAGGCCAAATCCCTGTTTGGGCCTAACACAATCACTGTGCAGCTGTCTTACCCGCTTAAGGAGGATACAGCACCCAAGGTGGATAGCCAGGGGGAAGGAGGTCCTGCTGGAGGGGAAAGGAGTCTGACCCTCAGAGGATCCTGATACTCCCTTGGAGGGGATGCAAGTACCTACTGCTTATCTGTGGAGCTCTGAATATAGTGCTAATGGGTATTTACCCAATGGTCCCTATTTTTTTCAATACACCTTAATCTATGTTCTGTTTATAAAATGACACCAGGATTATGGTCAGAGTCCGGAAAATATGTTGTTGGAGGTATCTGAAGCCCTAACTTTTTTTATCCTCTTGCACATGTGATTGAATTGTATTTTATTTCATTGGTTATCATTACTGGCACTGACATCAATTATGTGTGTTATTATTGCTACCACTGACACAAACAGTAGGAATTTTTTTTACTGGCACAGAGAAAATGGGGTGCATAAAAATGGCAGCAGGAGCTCTGGACAAACATTTTAGATATTCGGCTGTAGTAGGAGAAAGTTTATTCAAGAAGGGCTAGAGAGGGGTACAGCAATGAGTGTCGGCAAGCAACAATGAGGCCTGGTTCACACTGGTGCGTTTTGACATGCGATTTGGCAATGCACCGATTTCAAAAAGTAGTTCCTGTACTACTTTTTGCGATTTCGGCCCGCGATTTACATTGACATCTGTGCAGAAACCTGCACAGATGTCTCTATAATCGTGGCCGAAATCGGGACTGCCAGCGGGAGTGAAATAGTGCAAGTTCAGCTGAACTCGCACGGTGGAAGTACCTTGCTAGTTTGGGGATGCATTTCTGTAAATTGAGTTGGAGAATTGGTCAGGATCAATGGTGTCCTCAATGGTGAGAAATACAGGCAGATACGCATTATGCCATACCATCAGGGTGGTTTGCGATTGGCCCCAAATTTATTCTAAAGCAGGACAATGATCCCAAACATGCAATCAGTGTCATTAAAACTATCTTCAGTGTAAAGAATAAGGAGTCCTGGAAGTGATGCTTTGGCTCCTACAGAGCCCTAATCTCATCATCAAATCTGCCTGGGATTACATGAAGAGACAGATGGATATGAGGCAGGCTACAGCCAATATGGTTAGTTCAAGACGTTTGGAACAACCTACATTCCGAATTCCCTCAACAATGTGCAAGTGTACCTACTGTAGAAGAACTAATGCGTTTTTAAAGGCAAAGAGGGGTCACGCCAGACATTCATTTGATTTGGATTGCTCTGTTGAATCACTTGTTAATTGAAAATGAAAATGAATTTCCATTTTGTTAATTGATAAAAATAAACTATTACCATTCTATTCTATCCTAAAGGCACAGCGCATGACATGACAGTAGGGGGAGCAGATGGATCATTGCATCCTATAGAGAAAGGCAGGGGGTGGCTCACAGCTGTGATCCTGCTGAAACATAAATGACCTTAGTCCCTCGTTGGAGCAGAAAGCAAAAGGTCATATTAATGAAAAATCCTTGTCAGAGTTTGCAGGGTCCCTTGGCTGACTGAGATGGCAGCAAAAAAAGTCTGGCTGAGTGGGCCCAGCTTGGAGGTCATTGATGAGGGTTAAAGGGGCACAAACTGGTTGGCTTATCAGTCCCACTAGGACCAAGGGAATGAAAAATGTTGTCTTTTTAAATATGCCAGTTATGTTTTGAACATTTATTGCAGGTTTTGGAATGGCTGCCGAACCAAAATAAGCGGTTGGGAGCAGTATTGGCAACCACGTTTATGTGGTTTAGGTAGAACCGAGTGATTGTTGGCAAGTCTCAGATCAGCCTAAAAGGGAATGTGTTTTGGTATTTGTACATTTTGGACAAGCTGTGGCCGATGTATACATTTATATAAAAAATAGATCATGTCAACGAAAAAACTGTAAAGCCTCGTACACACAATCCCTTTTCCCGACAGGAAAACTGCCGGTAATCCAGATGGGAAAATAGAGAACCTGCTCTCTATTTTCCCATCGGGATTCCCGGGAGAGTGTTTCCTGACGAGAAAATCGGTCGTCTGTATGCTTACCTGCAGGGTAGAAAAACCATGCATGCTCGATAAAACTTCAACGCATGCGCAGTAGCATACAACGATAGTGTGGAGTGTAGCAAGATGGCGGCAACGGAATCGAATGTGACGAGACACTGGCCCATCGTAGTTCAAAAGAACAGCGGGTTTTTGTGTGGCCGTGTGTCTACACGGCTTTTCAGGGCAAGCCTGCCAGGAATCCCATCAGGAAAACCAATGTTTTCCTGGTCGTGTGTACAAGGCTTAAGTGTCGTCTGTTATTGGGGGCATAAGGTAACTGGGAACGAGTTGTGGTTATCAGGGGAGTAAAGATGACCACTCCACCAGTCATGAAAGCATTCATAATTTACAGCATTTTTTCCACACCTGCCTAAGGCCCCGTACACACGATAGAATCCATCCGCAGATAAATCCCAGCAAATGGGTTTCTGCGGATAGATCCTATGGTGTGTACACGCCAGCGGATCTGTTTCCGCGGAGAAATCTCCTCTGGGATGGATTCCAGCAGATCGGATATTTGCTGTGCTGCACAACATATCCATCTGCTGGAATCCATTCCAACGGATGGATCCGCTCGTCTGTACAGACTTACCGGATCCATTCGTCCAAAGGGATTCCCCGCACGCGTCGTAATGATTTGACGCATGCGTGGAATTCCTTATATGACAGCGTCGCGCCCGTCGCCGCGTCATAATCGCGGCGACGGCGCGACACGTCATCGGCAGAGGATTTCCGCGCGGATTTCAATGCGATGGTGTGTACACTCCATCCCATCGAAATCAGCGGAAATCTTTGAGAGGATTTATCCGTGGAAACGGTCCGCTGGACCGTATCTGCGGATAAATCCTCTCGTGTGTATGGGGCCTAAGACTTTTGCACAGTACTGTATATAGCGTATGTCCACAAAATGGTTAGGATTATAAAAAGGAGAGATGAGCAGAATCATTTACCTAATGGTGGTAGAAGAAGGCAGTCTGGTAATTCAAATGTATCATGAAGAAAAGGTTCCACTGGGCCTTTTACAGGATGTGATGGGCCTTTAACAGGATTTTTTGGGCCTTTTGAGAATGAACACTTAGCAGTGGAGGGAACTTTAGATGCAACAGTATGAGACAACTAGGGGGGGAAAAAAAAAACAATACATTTAAAATAGTAGACTTGACAAGTGCTTCATTTATTCATAGCTTTTGAGACATAAAGGAACAATAATCCTAAACTGTAAGCTTACATTACATACATACGGTACTTACACTAGAAATGAAACCGCAGCTTTCCATTAAAACCATCCCACTCAAAAAGGACTGCACTTTGCAAATAAAATCACTCACTGCCACACATAGGCGTGCGCAGGGGGTGTGCCAGGTGCGACTGGGCACACCCTTATGCTGCGCAGTGCAGATTCACCCTGCCATTTTACCCAAAAAAAATTAAATGCAAAAATAAAACGAAAATAAAAAAACTACTACGAAAAAATTTAGTTTCGTTTTGTTTTTTTTACATAAATTCATTTAGTTAAATTTGTTTCATTAGTTTCATTTGTTTTCGTGATACGTTTCGTTTATTCGTTTTTAAATCAAATTTCAAATCGTTTTTAAATCAATTTCAAATCGTTTTCGAATTAGTTTTCCAATTTCCAAAAACAATAAAATAGAATGATGCCTTCCTTTCTAAAAAAAAATAAAAACTGATAATGTATATTCACACTAATATAAGTCAACAAATAATGTATATGTATTCTTTCTTAGTCACATGACAATCCTATTTATGCACCATCAGAACATATTAATAAGCTCCTGAAGAAGTGGCCATACAAACCCACGAAACATGTAGGGCACCAAAAAGCAACCATTATGAATGGTTCTTATTTTTCTATTGGGTAACGATAGGATGTACTAAAAAAGTTTTTTCACGATTGTCATGATTCAATAATTTATTCTATGAATATGTAATAAAAATCCTTTTGTAAATTTTTAACTTTGACTCTGTACTATTAGTTAATATACAGCACCATTAAAGTCCAAATTCAGCCTCCTCCCAATCTCTCTTCACCTTTTGATGGAATGAAGGTACAACCTATAACCCTTCTTTGTCTATAATTGGCACTTCTTTATAATAAAATAGAACAGAAAATAAAGGAATAGAATAGAAAAAAATATATATATTTTTTTTTTATTCTATTTTTATTTTCTATTCTATTTAATTCTCTTAAAAACTATTGGAATTCGAAAAGTTTTCGAAATAGAATTTTAAAACTATTCAAATTTGAAAAGTATTCAAAAACTATTAGAGAACAATTTGAATTCAAATTTTGTTATTTCGGATTAGTTAAATTCGAATTTCCAAATAACAAAAATGCATCCAAATTTTAATTTGGAACTAAATGAACCGCATGTCTAAAAACGACCACTGCTCTACTGACACTGCCCCCTACAAAAACATTTAATTTATGTAGAGTGTGAGTATGTATACAGGTGTGTTTGAGCAATAAAATTAAAGCTGAACTTCAAGCTAAGCAACTATTCTCCAAGTACAAGAGGAGTCATGTGTATGTATACTTAAATATTAATGTGCTTTGCATTTTTTCTTTCGATCTGTCCAGTAATCCATTGTGAATCTTTTCCTCTGTGCAGGAGCTTTTCGTAATAAAACCGGTCACTGCTGCTCTCTTCTCTTGCGCAGGGTGACTGGTTTTGTATCCACCCGATTCTGTAGTTTTCAGCAGGGAGCCTATAGCGGGTGGGGCTTGCTGGGCCCCTCCCACAGCTCTGCTATCTGCACAGGCTTTGTACACCACAGAGATGTCATTGCTACAAAATGACTATATGTATTTTGCAGCTATTGAGGAATGTATTTAAAAACATCAAGGTGTGCCTGAAGTTCAGCTTGAATTACTTTTGTCTGGGTTCTGCAGCACCATTTGCTGTTATGTTACACTGCTTTTTAACCTTTTCAGAAGCCCTTCCTTATGGAGAAGGATCCCTCTACAGTAAAACCTTGGATTGCGAGCATAATTCGTTACAGAAACATGCTTGTAATCCAAAGCACTTGTATATCAAAGCAAATTTCCCCATAAGAAATAATGGAAACTCAAATGATTTGTTCCACAACCATTCATAAGAACTTCAGTTTATAGTCCATATAAAAAGATTATAGCTATGTGATGGGTTGTGCAACCATAAAATTTCCATCTACAAATGGAAGCCTCCACAAGGGGATTAGAAGCAAAATTCAGAGTTCTGCCTCGTACACACGACCAGTTTTCCCGTCTGGAAAACTGCCATGACAGCTTTTGGCTGAGAAAACTGGCCGTGTGTATGCTCCATGGCAGTTTTCCAGACAGGAAAACTGCCGGGAATCCTGGCAGGAAAAAGGAGAACATGTTTTTTTTTCTGCCGCGATTCCCGGCGGTCTTTTTCCTGGCAGTTTCTCTATGGGAAACACTGTGGTGGAGCATACACACGACCGGGATTCCCGGCCAAAGCTCTCACCACAGTTTTCCCGACGGTGTGTACAGGGGGAAAGTTACTGAGCAGGTTCTCGGTTTTCCCCCCTATGATTCCCGGCAGACTTTTTACCGCCAGGAATCTCGGTCGTGTGTACAGGGCTTTACAGAGTATACAATAGAAGTGAGGTGCCTTTAAGTGTAGCAATATGGTTACATTTAATGAAGGTAGAACAATTAGCAACTCACATGGCTGATGATTAAAAGAGGCACGTGCAAGTATGCAGGCATCCGGGGTAAAGATGTCCACATAGACCATACTCCACACCACCGGCTCGCACCGCTGTCAGTCTGCAATCGTGAACAGGAAGACTACCCTGCAGTAGAGAGATCTGAAAGCGAGGCTTGATCTGCTTGTGGAGCACAGTGTGGAAGGGATGATGTCTATGGCGGTGCGGAGGACAGTCTATGTGGACAGCTTTACCCCGGATGCCTGCATACTTAGACGTGCCTGTTTTATTCATCAACCAAGTTTCTAAATGTTGTACCATCATTAAATGTAACTGTATTGCTACACTTAGAGGCGCCTCTCCTCTTTTATACAGGCATACCCCACTTTTAAGTACAAAATGGGGTTTATTTACCATTGTTGGAGAGTGCAAAATCAGCCTCACTTCTGCATAGAAGCCAAATAAGCTTCTAACTCCAGCTTGTTCAATTAAAGGATCACTAAAGGAAAAAAATGTTTTTGCTGAAATGACTGTTTACAGGGTATAGAGACATAATAGTTAACTGATTCCTTTTAAAAAATGATTAAAAATAGATAAAAAACAATCATATAATGTGCCTGCAGTTTAGTTTCGTTTTTGCCGTTTCCTGGTTTTCTGATGTACAGAGCCAGAGAGCCAATAGAGGGCAGTGATGGTTTGTAAAACGAAACTGGATTGGTGCTGAGGGGTTTTAGACACACAGTAATCACACCTCATTGATTAGTCACCACAGTGAGAAATCTCCCAGTACTGTGTCGATCAGGAAACAGACAACCAGGAAGTGTCCAGAACAGAGAGGAATTACAGCAACATCAAAGCAAAAACGAACAATGAGGACATGAAACCAGGACTGCAGTAAGGTAAAGGAAGCTATTTAGCTAAAATAAAAAATTTCCTTTAGTGACCATTTAAGCTTTTGTCATAAAACCTGGAAGCTCATTGGTTTCTATGCAGAAGTGAGCCTGATTTTGCACTCTCCAGCGATAGTACATGAACCCCATTGTATACTTCAAAGTGGGGTATGCCTGTACTCAGTTGTGACATGACATTACTTGTATATCAAGTCAAAATTGATTAAATCACTTTGCTTGTCTTGCAGAACGCTCTTGGACTCGCTTCCTGATTGGCTGGGAGGAAAATCAGTGTAAAAATAGCAAATATTCATTCAATATTGTCACACAACTGGGTGGACTGGCCGCCCCTGCATACATCCTTTCCAAGTTCAAGAATGAAATGATAAAAAAAGAGAGGCTACACAATTTCCTGAGTTGGCACTTTCAAACCATAACAGAAGGACTAACGCAATGCTATAGAACACTGTTATGTTGGCAGGAGCCAGTGTACCAAATACCGGTCAGTATGGCCAAAGCTTTTTTTGCCATGCTTCTCCTGTAAATTACAGGAGTGCAGTCCGTTCTGCACTCCTGTGATCAGTTTTTAGCTGACAGAAGCTGGTCCAGGGTCTGAAAAGATCCCAACAATATGGTCGGAATCCACCCAGAAGTCTGGATCGGCACCTGGCTCAGCCTCTGCGAGTCACCGAGAGCCTGAGAGGGGTGTATGGAGGATAAGGGGGTACTGATAATCAAAGTGCTAAAGCACAATAGTCTGTAATGAATAACAATATTTGTATAACTTGGAAAGCGATATAAACAATTAATGGCAGTGATGGAGTATTTAACTGCACCGAAAGTGCATGTGCTTAAGTGCTATTTAAACCATTAAGGTAACAAAAGTGCAAAACGGATCCAAATGCAATGAGATCAATCAGCAATAAACAATTGAAAGTCCATGCATAGAATGATGTTCCTTGAAGGTTGACACCGTCACCACTGCAACAATGAAGAGCTAGCGACACCCAGTGGAAAATAGAGGTAAGTGCCTACTTATCAAACCACCAAGACCTCTTGTTTTAAGAAAAGGTCAGGGGGGGCTTTAGTACAGTTTTGGCCTGAGGTCTGTACTGTTACCTGGAAGGACAAGCCAAGGGAAGGACTCCGCCAGAATGGTCATTAAAAAATTGACGAGAAATGAACCATAGTGTGATTCTGCAATTTAATATAAAAATAAATAAAAACACAGGCCAAATGGCCACTTACTTTCAAAAGTGCCGAGGCCTTGGCACTGAGGTATCAAGCATGTTTAGGACCAGATGTGCTGTGGAGCAAATCGCCACACTGGGTCTCACTTGCGTGTGTGTAGCGTGCGTTCCACCGCCTCACACTGTTTTGCACTTTTGTTACCTTAATGATTTAAATAGCACTTAAGCACACGCGCGTTCGGTGCTGCATCACTGTCATTAATTATTGTTTATATCGCTTTCAAAGTTATACAAATATTGTTATTCATTACAGACTATTGCACGTTAGCACTTTGCTCATCAGCGCCCCCTTATCACTATACACCCTTCACAATACTAAGGTTGTTATTCATAACACTTTAGGGGAGCAGCTTTATATATATATATATATTTTACACATCTGATCATAGCAAGTTCTTTCCTGAGCCAGACTCTCTCACTTCCTACAAAGCCCAGCGCTCCAGTGACAGTCACAGCTCTCTGCTCAAAGCAGAGGGGGAGAAATGAGCGGGGAACTGAGCGATCAGCGGTGTTTGATTACTCAGTTCTCACTACAGAGCCGGTAGGAGGCAGATGCAGCAGAATCGGATCGATCACCTAGGTGAGTATAATTTTATTTTATAAAGCCATACTTCTTGTTTAAAGTGGTTTTAAAGGCTCAAGGTTTTTTTCCCCCATTCTATGCATGCGAGCAGCTTGCTGTTGGGGGTACTGGCTGAAATAGGAGGAGCCAGAAGCGTCATCCGGGGACCTGAGAAGATGAGGATCAAGGCTGCTCTATGCAAACCCACTGCATAAAGCAGGCAAGTATGACATGTTTGCTATTTTTTTATTTTTTTTATAAAAAGGAACCATAAGGCTGGGTCCACAGCAGGGGGTCAGGTGTGTCCCTGTTCACCGATTCAGGTACAAATTTTTGCCTGAATTCGCACCTGTCCCACAAGGTTTAGGAATGAGTCTATGGGAACGTTTGACCATTCATCCAGAAGTGAATTTTTGAGGTCAGGCACTGATGTTGGACGAGAAGGCCTGGCTTGCAGTCTCCGCTCTAATTCATCCCAAAGGTGTTCTGTTGGGTTGAAGTCAGGAATCTGTGCAGACCAGTCAAGTTCCTCCACCCCAAACTCACTCATCCACAGTAGAATGCCAAAAGTACTGGACCACCCCCTCCAAATCATTTGGTGAAGGGGGGAATTATGTGGGGTTGTTTTTCAGGGGTTGGCTTGCCCCTTAGTTCCATCGAAAAAGGCGTCAGCATACCAAAACATTTCAAACAATTTCATGCTCCCAACTTTGTTGGAACAGTTTGGGGATGGCCCCTCCCTGTTCCAACATGACTGCTCACCAGTGCACACAGAAACGTCCATAAAAGACATGAAAGGGCAAGTTTGGGGTGGAAGAACTTGAATGGCCTGGCCTCAACCTGATAATTATCTTAGAGCAGAGACTGTGAGCCAGGCCTTATCATCTTAGTGCCTGACTTCACAAATTTGCTTCTGGAAGAATGGTCAAACATTCCCAAAGACACCCTCCTAAACCTTGTGGACAGCCTTCCCAGAAGAACTGAAGCAGTTATAGCAGCAATAGGTGGGCCAACTCCATATGTTTTTTATTTCCCTCCACTTCAGACTCAACCAGAAAGGACAACGAGACTTGCTCACGGTTCAATTGGCCATTATGTCTCTTTAATGGTTTCGCATCATAAGTGGTTTATCCTTAATTCTTTTCCTTTATTCCTATACTTTTTTCCTTCTTTCTTTGAAGCAGTTATAGCAGCAATAGGTGGGCCAACTCCATATTAAACCCTACTGACTAAGACTGGGATGCCATTAAAGTTCATGTGCATGTAAAGGCAGGTGTACCAATACTTTTGACAATCTAGTGTACATTGCACTGATTGTATTTTACAATACTTAAGACAATAATAATCTATCAGGTTTGCACCATAAAAATTACAGTAGCAAAAAGTGTCAGCAGTAGTGATTAGTATTTACCCGGTTTTCTTTCACATGAAGAATATTCTTATTAGAAGCGGGATTTTCTGAAAAGGAGGAAGGCAAACATGTTACTTGTGCCTTATAAATCTTCTAAGAAGCCAAATTTCCGAGCTAGAACCATCATACATACATCAACAAGATGAACGTAATGTACAGAGGAGATATATATATATATATATATATATATATATATATATATATATATATATATATATATATATATATATATATATATATATATATATATATATATAGGAAATGGTTACAGCACAACGAGTATACATCTTTAGCCAGTAATATAGCAACTTTAGGCGTTGCTGCCCTTCATAGTTACCAACCTGCACCATACAGTAGAAAGGGAGGTATGAATGCTCGGGTCCTAAACAGTTTCATACAGTGGGTATTGAAAAGAATCACATTTTGGTGCTTTGCAACCTGAAGACAGACACCGTTTTATCCAGCTGTATTCACTTAGTGCAAGTGAAAAATTAAACACCAACATGTCAGGAAAAAAATTAAAAACAGAATCACCGAGTTGCAAAAAGGATCACCACCTCCCTCAATCAGGTGTAGCTAATCACCTTCTCAATAGCACACAGAGCCATTTGACTTTCAACTGTGATCAGCTGTGGTCAGGGCCGGACTGGCCTACCGGGATAGCGGGAAAATTCCCGGTAGGCCGCCTGCTGACAGTCAAATTAACCAGCTGTGCCTGTGGCTGTGGGCCGCGGCCGCACTTTACAATTATACGCATGCCTGCCCTATGCTGCATTCACTCCAGTCCAGTGTCATGTCTATTACATTATGTTAATAAAGAGCAGCGGCGGGCCGGTCGCCGGCGGGTTGCGGCCGCCGTGCTCGCCGCTGCACTTTCCTTCCCGCGCTGTGTGAAGTGTGCACACTGGACTGGA
Source organism: Rana temporaria (assembly GCF_905171775.1). Taxonomy (NCBI): domain Eukaryota; kingdom Metazoa; phylum Chordata; class Amphibia; order Anura; family Ranidae; genus Rana; species Rana temporaria. The sequence continues at coordinate 139,441,607 of NC_053495.1, forward strand.
GCGATCATGTGTTTGAGGGAGGGGAGGAGCCCAGCAGGAGAACCGAACGTCCCATCGTCCCGTGCGGCGCCAGCACCGCCCACTATGTTTCTCCTGCAGAGCCACGTGTGAAGGCAGAGCCGCAGAGGAGAAGAAGTGTATGGCGCCGGCCAGCCTTGGAGCAGAAGGAAGAAAAGGTAGGTGGGGGGGGGGGGTGGGGGGCTTTGACCATGCAATTGTGAGAGAGACTATACAGCCCAGATTACAATTTGCAGGGGCAGCAAAGGTGACACAGAGAGAGGGGGTTGCATGGTCTACCCCCCTTTCTCTGTCACCTTTTCTGCCCCTGCAAATTGTAATCTGGGCTGTATAGTCTCTCTCTGCCCAGTCCCTGTCACCCAGTCCCTGTCACCCAGTCCCTGTCACCCAGTCCCTGTCACCCAGCTCTCTGTCACCCAGCTCTCTGTCACCCAGCTCTCTGTCACCCAGCTCTCTGTCACCCAGCTCTCTGTCACCCAGCTCTCTGTCACCCAGCTCTCTGTCACCCAGCTCTCTGTCACCCAGCTCTCTGTCACCCAGCTCTCTGTCACCCAGCTTTCTGTCACCCAGTCCCTGTCACCCAGTCCCTGTCACCCAGCTCTCTGTCACCCAGTCCCTGTCACCCAGCTTTCTGTCACCCAGTCCCTGTCACCCAGTCCTTGTCACCCAGCTCTCTGTCACCCAGCTCCTTGTCACCCAGGTCCCTGTCACCCAGGTCCCTGTCACCCAGTCCCTGTCACCCAGCTCTCTGTCACCTAGGTCCCTGTCACCCAGCTCTCTGTCACCCAGTCCCTGTCACCCAGCTCTCTGTCACCCAGCTCTCTGTCACCCAGTCCCTGTCACCCAGCTCTCTGTCACCTAGGTCCCTGTCACCCAGCTCTCTGTCACCCAGGTCCCTGTCACCCAGCTCTCTGTCACCCAGTCTCTGTCACCCAGGTCCCTGTCACCCAGGTCCCTGTCACCCAGCTCTCTGTCACCCAGCTCTCTGTCACCCAGGTCTCTGTCACCCAGGTCTCTGTCACCTAGGTCCCTGTCACCCAGCTCTCTGTCACCCAGGTCCCTGTCACCCAGCTCTCTGTCACCCAGCTCTCTGTCACCCAGGTCCCTGTCACCCAGGTCCCTGTCACCCAGCTCTCTGTCACCCAGCTCTCTGTCACCCAGCTCTCTGTCACCCAGCTCTCTGTCACCCAGCTCTCTGTCACCTAGGTCCCTGTCACCCAGCTCTCTGTCACCCAGTCCCTGTCACCCAGCTCTCTGTCACCCAGTCCCTGTCACCCAGCTCTCTGTCACCTAGGTCCCTGTCACCCAGCTCTCTGTCACCCAGCTCTGTCACCCAGTCCTTGTCACCCAGCTCTCTGTCACCCAGCTCTCTGTCACCTAGGTCCCTGTCACCCAGCTCTCTGTCACCCAGGTCCCTGTCACCCAGTCCCTGTCACCCAGTCCCTGTCACCCAGCTCTCTGTCACCCAGTCCCTGTCACCCAGGTCCCTGTCACCCAGGTCCCTGTCACCCAGGTCCCTGTCACCCAGGTCCCTGTCACCCAGCTCTCTGTCACCCAGTCCTTGTCACCCAGGTCCCTGTCACCCAGGTCCCTGTCACCCAGCTCTCTGTCACCCAGCTCTCTGTCACCCAGCTCTCTGTCACCCAGCTCTCTGTCACCCAGCTCTCTGTCACCCAGCTCTCTGTCACCCAGCCTCCTGTCACCCAGTCTCCTGTCACCCAGTCTCCTGTCACCCAGCTCTCTGTCACCCAGTCTCCTGTCACCCAGTCTCCTGTCACCCAGTCTCCCAGTCCTCTGTAACCCAGTCCCCTTGCTGTCGCCCAGTCCCCTTGCTGTCGCCCAGTCCCCTTGCTGTCGCCCAGTCCCCTTGCTGTCGCCCAGTCCCCTTGCTGTCAGCCAGTCCCCCTGCTGTCGCCCAGTCCCCCTGCTGTCACCCAGTCCCCCTGCTGTCACCCAGTCCCCCTGCTGTCACCCAGTCCCCCTGCTGTCACCCAGTCCAAGTGACAAGTGACACGCTGAATCTGGTGACGGGATGGGTGGCAAGTGACACACTAAATTTGGTGGCAGGGGACGGATGGCAAGTGACATTTCCGAGTGTCTCCGATGCTCTCCGGCGCCCCCCACCTCTGGCCACATGCGGTATTGCATGCAATTGAAGTCAATGCGGAACAAATTATTTTCGTTGCCATTAACTTCAATGGGGAAACTCACTTTGATATGTGAGCACTTTGGATTACGAGCATTCTCCTGGAACGGATTATGCTCGTAATCTGAGGTTCCACTGTGTAATAAATATATATATATATATATATATATATATATATATATATATATATATATATATATATATATATATATAAAATCTCCCTAGCCCTATGTGCTTTCATATCTGTCTTATCTTTATATAATACGCTCTTTAAATGTTTCTTTAAAATGTATGGTTTTCTCTTATATGAACAAGAAAATAATGACGTTATGATGTTGGGCTGGTATAATAATGCTATGGGGCTGGTATGAAATGTTTTCCAGGGCTGGTTTTTACTCCGAGTCCGGCCCTGGCTGTGGTCATTTAGATTAGCTTAGCATTAAAGAGCTTTCCTGGAGCATTTCAGTCCCTGGTAGTATAATTGAAGCAAACAATTAACCATAAGTGGCAAGGCACTGTCAAAAGTTTTCCGGGATAAAGTTGTGGACAGGTACAAGTCAGGAGATATATTCTAAAAAAAAAAAAAAAAATCAAAAAAGGGATCATCGGTGCCCACATGCACAGTGAAGTCTATATATTAACCACTTAAGACCCGGACCAAAATGCAGCTAAAGGACCTTGCCCTTTTTGCGAATCGGCACTGCGTCGCTTTAACTGACAACTGCGCGGTCGTGCGACGTGGCTCCCAAGCAAAATTGGCGTCCTTTTTTTCCCACAAATAGAGCTTTCTTTTGGTGGTATTTGATCACCTCTGAGGTTTTTATTTTTTGCGCTATAAACAAAAATAGAGCGACAATTTAAAAAAAAAATGCAATATTTTTTACTTTTTGCTATAATAAATATCCCCCCAAAAAATATATAAAAAAATGTTTTTTCCTCAGTTTAGGCAGATACGTATTCTTCTACCTATTTTTGGTGAAAAAAATCGCAATAAGCGTTTATTGGTTGGTTTGCGCAAAATTTATAGTGTTTACAAAATAGGGGATAGTTTTATTGCATTTTTATAATTTTTTTAAATTTTTACTACTAATGGCGGTGATCAGCGATTTTTTTCGTGACTGCGACATTATGGCGGACACTTTGGACAATTTTGACACATTTTTGGGACCATTGTCATTTTCACAGCAAAAAAGGCATTTAAAATGCATTGTTTATTGTGAAAATGACAATTGCAGTTTGGGAGTTAACCACAGGGGGCGCTGATGGGGTTATGTGTGACCTCAAGTGTGTTTACAACTGTAGGGGGGTGTGGCTGTAGGTGTGACGTCATCGATTGTGTCCCCCTATAAAAGGGATCACACGATCGATGACGCCGCCACAATGAAGAACGGGGAAGCCTTTTTTTTACACACGGTTCACCCCGTTCTTCAGCTCCGGGGACCGATCGCGGGACTCCAGCGGCGATCCGGTCCGCGAGTCCCGTGGTCACGGAGCTTCGGACCGGGTCGCGGGAGCACGCCGCAGGCGCGTGCCCACGACCCCACGGCTATTCTGCCAACGTATATCGGCGTGAAGGGGTCGTTAAGTGGAAGATATTTGGTACAAACACTGACCCTCCCCGTATCAGTCTGTTGCTCCAAACTGGATGAAAGAGCCAGGAGTAAACTGGTCAGAGAGGCTACCTAGAGGCCCAATAGTAACTCTAAAGCAGTTGCAGGAATAAGAATTTATGACAAAGCGTGGCCACTGTGTGCATGTGACAATCACAAAATTCTCCACAAATGTGGCTTGCATGGGATGGATAAAAAAAAAAAAAAAAAGAAGCCACTCTTCAAGAATGGCAACCTGCAGTTACAACTTTGCCAGAACGTACCTTGCAGTCCACAAACGTTCACCATCAAATTTACCTGAACAGGAGCAGTTCTTCAAAGAAGAGTGGGCAAATATTGCAAAGTCTAGATGTGCAACTTTGGTAGAGACACATACAACAGACTGAGGCCCCGTACACAGAATTCAGCCAGAAACTCGATCGGAGCCGTATTCTGCAGAGAAACTCGGTCGTGTACACTTTTGGCCGAGGAAGCCGACGAGGAACTCGTCGGGCCAAATAGAGAACATGTTCTCTATTTCCTCGTTAGTCAATGAGGAAACTTGGCTCGCCGAGATCCTCGGCGGCTTTACAATGAACTTGACAAGCAAAACGATGTGTTTTGCACGTCGAGTTCCTCGGACGTGTGTATGGGGCCTGAAGGTTGTAATTAAAGCAAAAAGGTGGTTGTGAACAAGCTACTGACACAAGGGGAGTTTTTTTTTCTTTTTATTAACTCCGATTCTGTTTTTGAAATGTTTAATTTTTTTCTGACACCTTGGTGTTCTTTCTTTCACTTGGATTAAATACAGCTGGATAAAACAAACAAAAGTTCTCAGTTTGTAGGCAGTTTACCACAACCGATCCGATCATAAAACAAACTAACTAAAAGTAGAGGCAATATTCCGACAGGCGGATTCTCCCCAGCATTGTATATTGCAATTTTATAAAGCTTTGCAGTCTTCTCAAGAGACTGGATATCCAGCATATCTAACCCGTTGGGAAACAGACCTACAATCCAGTCTTGATAATACACAAAGAGACAAGACTCTGATACTTTCCAACGTTACCTCCCTTTCTTCCAGAATAGAAGAAATCATTTATAAATTGCTTGTCAGGTGGTATTACACGCCTGTTAAGTTGCATTCAATGTTCTCTTCCAACTCCCCGCTATGCTGGAGAGAATGTGGAGGCAGTGCTACTCACAATCATATCTGGTGGTCATGCCCTTTTATTCAAAATTAATTTTCAGAAAGTTATTAATATGGCGTCTATAATACAAAAAGGCAGAATTCAGTTTGATCCTTGGGTTATTCTATTTTACCACACCTCACAATCAATATCTAGGTATAAAAACTCAAAAACCCTGCATCTGCTAAACGCAGAAAAATCCTTAATACTGATGTACTGGAAGCTAAAGTCTATACCAAACTTAGCTCAATGGTTACGAAAAATAGATGATATGTTGTAAAGAAGAATTTAGGTACAATACCAAGGGCATGGTTGACAAACACTTAACGATATGGGCATGTTGGTTTGGATTTTAAAACTACTTTGTTATATTATAATACGATATCAGATCCCTGATATTATAATATTATAATACTCTAATGACATTAAGTCGTCAGATGATATACTTGGATAGATATAATGCAACCAAAGTTTAATACTCTGGTTATTTATAACCCCAAGTCTGGAATAAAAAACGCAGCGCATTGGCATTTATCCTTTTTTTTTTTCGCCCCTTTCTTTTGATTTGGTAAAAAAAAAAAAATAGCTCTATAAGCAGAGATATTAATATTTAAATAATATATTTGCCGATTGTTTGAGTTGTTTCTTTTTCTTTCTGTTAGGCCTCATTTACACTTATGGCCGTTCTGGTCCGTCTGTCACGGACCTGAACGGCCGCTCCATGCATTCCTATGGAGCGTCGGATGTCAGCGGAGACATGTCCGCTGACATCCGACCCGATCCAAATCCGCTGAAAACAGCCGTATGGGGGCCACGTCCCCATCCGTCCATGCGGATTGGATCGGGTAACATGCTGTCCGTTTTCATCAGATCGCTGCATAGGACACAGCGGTGCCCGATAAGCCCCTCCCCGCTCAGTGAGCAGAGAGAAGCTTGTCACCTGTCGGCTCAGCGGAGATCTGCGGACTGATCTCCCGCTGACTAAAAGTCAGACAACACTTTAAAAATGGACCAAGACAAAAGGTGCAAAAGTAAGGGTGGGCCTATGTGAGGTGTTTAGTGAAACGTATCTACTTCCTCATTTTGCATAATGGAAGTAGTAGAAGCACTACTGTTGGAGACAACACAAAGTAATAATTTCAGATGTGTTCATGTATGTGGCTGCCCTAAAACAAAAACTCAGTAAAGTTTATCCCTTTGCCGCCGAGTGTACGCACATATGCGTCCTCGGCTTTCAGGGGTTATACCGGGATGATGCCCGCAGATGCAGGCATCATCCCAGTATAATTTTTCTAGAGCCGGAGATTGGCTTTCCAGGGATATCAACCAATGTGGCTAAAAGCCGCTCGGTTGTTATCCCGTAGGAGCGGGAGGGGACAACCCCCACCCCTCTCCGCCGTGCTTACCGGGCCTCCTGTCTCACCAGGAGACCCGATCAGTGATCCGCCGCCTCCAGTGCCTAGCGAGAGACTGAAACGAAGCCGCGAACGGCTCTGATCCAGTCTCATCAGTGTAAACACGGAAGAAACGTCATGGCGTCACTTCCGGGTTACTCGGCTGCCAATGGCGCCGGTTTTAAAAAAAATACACCGTATTCAGAATCACCGTTTTCGGTGATCTGAATACTTTGAAGTGCAAAGGAGGGATTGGGGGCCTTTTAGACCCCCGATCTCTCCATAAAGAGTACCTGTCACCACCTATTACTGACACAAGGGATGTTTACATTCCTTGTGACAGCAATAAAAGTGATCAAACATTTTTTTTTTTAAAACTCAATTTTATATTATATTTTATAATTAAAATAAGAAACTTTTTTTTTTAGAGCGCCGCCGTCCCCGCGAGCTCGCGCAGCAAAGAAAACGCATACGGAAGTTCCGCCTGCATATGTAAACAGTGTTCAAATCACACATGGGAGGTATCGCTGCGATTGTCAGAGCGAGAGAAATAATTCTAGCCATAGACCCCCTCTGTAACTCTAACCTGGTGACTGCTAAAAAATATTAACGCGTCGCCTATGGAGATTTTTAGGTACCGTAGTTTGTCGCCATTCCACGAGTGCGTGCAATTATAAAGCGTGACATGTTTGGTATCTATTTACTTGGCGTAACATCATCTTTCACATTATACAAAAAAATTGGGCCAACTTTACTTTTTCTTTTTATTCATGAAAGTGTATTTTTCCCAAAAAGTTGCGTTTAAAAACACCGCTGCACAAATACCATGCAACATAAAATATTGCACCAGACACCATTTTATTCTCTAGATTCTCTGCTAAAAATATATATATATATATATATATATATATATATATATATATATATATATATATATATATATATATATATATATATATATATATATATATATATATATATATATTGGGGGTTCCAAGTAATTTTCTAGCAAATACGGATATGGATTTTAACTTGTAAACACCAAATGTCAGAAATAGGCTTATGCCGCGTACACATGATCGGTTTGTCTGATGGACCGTTTTCATCAGACCAAACCGATCGTGTTTGGGCCCCATCGGTTAGTTATCCATCGGTTAAAAAAAATGGAACTTGTTTTAAAATTATCTGATGGATACCCAACCGATAGATAAAAAACGATCGTCTGTAGGCATGTCCATCGGTTAAAAATCCACGCATGCTCAGACTAAATTAGGGGATGGGAGCGCTCGTTCTGGTAAAACTAGTGTTCGTTATGGAGATAGAAAAGCGCGAATCGTCTTTTACGAACACAAAATCAGCTAAAGCAGCCCCAAGGGTGGCGCCATTGGATTTGAACTTCCGCCTTATAGTGCCTTCGTACATGGTTTACGTGACCGCGTTCTGACACGATCGTTTTTTTAACCGATGGTGTGTAGGCACGACTGATCATCAGTCAGCTTCATCGGATAACTGATGGAAAAATCCATCAGACCATTTTCATCGGATTGACCGATCGTGTGTACAGGGCATAAGTCATGAAAGGGATATTTAGTTAGGGATTGGTCAGTTGAAATTACATGCAAAACATAACCCACAACATTTAGATTTCTGTTTACTGTAGTTCACTGAATTATTGAATTAACCCAAATGTGTTAGTAAACCCATTTCTGCAATTACACAGCTAGAACAGCATATACTGGTACAACGTGAACTAAAATGTTTCAGCTGTATGAAATATTTTTAAATTTGTCTATTAATGGTAGGTAGAAACACATAAGAAAACATTACAATTTCCATGAGCAAATTTGCCATTACGCAAAAATATTCTCTTGATTCATGTAATGACTGTCATACATCAGACTATGCCGAATAATTGTATTCCAGGGCAGATGTTTTCTTAGCTGAAAACTAAAATATAATTTTTTTTACTCAAGACCATTATGCATTTTTGAGACATTTTAAATAAGTTTGGAATTATTTTCTCCCATTCAGTGGAGGATCTGACAGCAAATGTTATGCAGAAGAAAAATGACAGTAGACATAGCACACATTAATAAGGACAGGCATAAAATAAATTAGAAGGAAAAGGAAGAGGCAGTAAAAATGCAATCAGTTTGTTTTTATCATCAGTTTACTCTTTCCAAATACAGAATATGGCGTGGACATATCACCATAGGGAAGAAAGAGGGCGCACCAGCCTAGTGCATTATCCTACATAAATGTATTGAAGCAAAAATAATAAAATATACTAGGATTGCTGTGCGTTTTTGCATTTGCAATCTGTAAGGGGATGGTTTGTGGTTTTATGATTCAGACAATGGGGAGGCCTCCATAGACATACTGTGTATATATCTTACACTGGTCGGGCTGTAAGCCTTCTCATGTCCCACATGATGACATCAGGATGGTGTTTGTGTGCCTGGCCTCCTTCTTTGGAGTCTTTGGGAGGAACCAGGCCATTCCAGTCTCCTTTCTCCTCCCCTTTGTTGTGTCCAGTGCAACTACAGTTGCTTTCTGGACACGCTTGTGGCGTGCTCGGTCTTGCCACGTGCCCTACCTTTGGTGGTGGCCGGTCCGCTATGTGGCCTTTGTGTGTGCGCCGCGTGGTGGCCGGTCCGCAATCGGCTCTCAGGGTGTCCGACTGATCACCTGTACAAGAGCCTGTCATTCCCAGCCGATTAAGATCAGGCACTAATTATGGCCTGACTAGCTGGGCTATATTAAGCGCATTTCATTCACCGGCAGACATGGCAGGGAGGAGGTTGTGTGTAGAGGAATCTGCATGACATTCAGCTTGAGAGTAAGTACAAGTAATCAATCCCTTTGAATACGTATGTTATTACTGGGTGTTGGGCATTTTTTATGCTGAATACATCCTAACTTTGGATATTTTTCTTTATATTGTTTTGTTGATTATTTTTTTCCTTTATGGTTTTTTACATTATAATTGGTTTTCTTACTGATGTTGAAATGATCTGTACTGTCTAATCCTCATACTTCCCTATTAACCTGCCTGCTGGTATGCGAGTACACTAATATGCAAAGGTGGATTCTACATTTGCAGTCATTCTATTTCTTATACGAGTCATTGCTTTGATCTTAATGTAGCACCCTGCTCCCATTTGATCAGGCGTCATTCTAAATTTAGTGGGTGTCTGGGCCGATAGTTGGCTCAGACTTTGATTTATGCTAAATCAGCCCCTGTTCTGGCTGTGCCTGAAAGGATTTTCCTACTGTTGCCTGTAGGTGGTGATACCACCACAGGCCAAAGTTGGAACAAGGGCAGGCTATGGTGTATTAAGGAGCAGACGCCATTTTTTGGCCTTCGTGGCGCAAGATACGTTCGATGTGATTTTTAGTCTTGGGGCCACGTTAGCCCGAGGCTACCTTTCTACCAAGTAGGCCCAGCTATCCTGGCTGGGGCCTACAACTGCAAAGAGATCCCAAGCTGTCCATCTACTAGAGGAAGCTACTTAATGGAGGAAACCAGGGGAGGATGTGCCCAGGAGGAGACTAAGCAAAAGGCTAATGTCTCAGGATAGGCCTGGTGACCCCATTAAGGGGTATCTACAGCTCAAGTTACCCTACAGTCTCGCCGGGTCGGCTTAAAGGCTCTTTGACTGTATGGCTGGAAGTTCGGGTGTTAAAATCCTGTGGCAGAGGATTCCGGACTGTTCATTTTGCTCATAACCAGTCTTTGGCAGAGACTGTTGCTGATCATTGTTCGTGCATCAACACAGGTGCGGTGAGAGGGGCCTATCCGGGTGAGCAATACCCACTTTAGAGGAAGTGATGAATGACTATTGGGACTTCAAAGTTTTTCTTTAGTGATCTGTACTGTGCACCTGAACTTTCCCCTTCCCCCCTTAATCCTTTTACTTTCCTGCAATTTAAAAGAAAAATAAAGCCTAACAGCTTAAGGTTTTACGTCTCGTGTGGACATTGGAGTTCTTTACAGACTTTCTTCCCTTAAGGCGACGAATATTAAAAAGGTAACGTGCAAGGCCCAAAACTAAACCAGCAGCTCCTACGGGGGTAGTGCTACATTAATACCCATTTTTACCACCCCCCTTTTTTCCTTATGCAGTTACTTATATATTTGTATGCTCCTGCCACAGGTTCTCGGTTCTTTGGACCCCAGTACACAAACACTGTCTGGTTACAGCACACGGTTTTCCCTGAGGTGTCTAGGACAGAGATCCTCCCAGTGTCATCTTCTGAGGTCTTTTATATCCCTCCTCTCCTGTCTGCCAATTACCAACATTGACACAGTGGATGGACTGCATGAAGGGACATGCGCTTCAGTGTTAAAACTCTCTATTTAACCTTTTGAATACTTCTTTGCATTGCCAACAATAAGGATGTAATTGACAAGTACTTTGATGGGCTAGATACACTATAGACTTTGTCAATAGATGTATTGTTGTACAAATTGTCCACTGATTATCGTGCATTTCTCATAGATACCTCTTATACTTCCTTGATGAAAGAAGAAAAACCCTGTTTTCCGAAACGCGTTGGTTTTAAGAATCTATATCTATATTGCAATTTTTATGTATCCACGCTTTTTGTACTATTTATATATGTTTTCAATAATTATTATTTATTTACTTCAATATTATTATTATTATTTTTGCGGTAGTGCCTTTAAAGTCCCACTCCAGGTTTTTTTTCTCTTTCCAATCGTTTTTGGGATGTGGCACACCCATCTTTAGTTCCATTTATCAGATCCCCTTTTTCACCCCTAGCAACAGGGCAGGAAACTTTCTAGGGCATGGTCTTAGCTGCCAATGGAACTTGAAACTGAGCAAATCATCTGGGACTTGCATGTTGAGCGGGGTTGATCTTGGAGTCTGGAACACAGGGAACAGCCAGGAGCTGGACATGAGGCTGCTGCCAGGAAAAGCTGCAGGAGAGGCAAGACATCACAGTGGCTGGGAGTCTGCTGTGAAAGTTGTCTGGGGCATATGGCATCAAGCAGGAGAGGTTGTGCTGCACAAGGAACAATGGGAGCTACTGCTGAGAATCAAGCAGTGGGGACCAGGTCGCGGTGATACATTGCTGTACTGTGCAGTCTGCAAGGAGTTGGGCTGATCAAAAAGTTACTGTGAGAGGGCCACATACTGTGCTGAGCTGCACAAAGTGAATCGCCAAGGGGCACACTAGAGAGGGAGACCCAGAGCTCTGGGCTGCTTTGCTCCCAACTACACTCAGGAGTTGTGACCTAGCTTTAATCTACATCCATAATCATGAGAAACAGACTGTCTGGGAGGACTTCACCCAAGCACTGAAGTGGCCACCTTGATGTGTCATTTGTCAGGGATTACCAATTCTGCCGTCTGCGGAGTACGTATATTGTATTATATTATATAAAAACATACACAGACACACACGATAATCTAGTATATAGTTTCAAATATGTTAGAATTCACCAAAAGATCAGTAAGCATAAATATTCACAAGACCAAGGCCCTCAAGGCAGATGCTAATATACTTAAAGCAGAACTCCAGGCAAAAATTAAAAAAATAGTCCAGTACAGTATTTATTTTTCATCCTGAAGCTGCCCCCAGCAGTACTTCTACTACTAGAGGTCTTAAAGTGTTACTAAACCCACAACAGTAAAAGTTTACATACCCTGGTGATTTTGGCCTGATAACATGCACACAAGTTGACACAAAGGGGTTTGAATGGCTATTAAGTTCCCGATCAGCTCAGGCAGATTTCCTGGGCAGAATGGCTCTCCGGGGCGAAATACCATTATAATATATTATATATTATTTGGCTTTGCACAGGAGAGCCACCAGAGGGCGCTCGAGTGAGCCCCGCCAGAGGCGCTTGCTGCACAGCTGGGAACCCGATTCGCGTGGCCAGCGGTTGTGATCGCGTGCACGAGCAGCAGCACAGGGGTTTGTGTGTGTAAACACACAAATCCCTGTGCTGTCAGAGGAGATATTGGGATAAAAAAATTGGGATATTTACTATAGCAAAAAGGAAAAGATATTGCGTTTTCTTCAAAATTGTGGCTCTTTTGATTTATAGCGCAAAACAAAACAAAAAAACGCAGAGGTGGCGCTTCCGTTGATTTCTGCTTAACGTATGCAAATTAGCTAGATACGCCGATTCTCAAATGTACGTCCGCCCGGCGCATTGTTTTACGTAGTTTACACAAGGGTTTTTTCGGCGTGACGTTACCCCTGCCTTTATGAGGTGTACGCAATGTTAGGTATGGACGTCGGGACAGCTATAAATTTTCCGTTGTTTGTGTAAAACGTTCGCGAATAGGGCTTTGCGTAAATTACGTTCACGACGAAAGCATTGACTATTTGCAACGTGATTTCAAGCATGCGCACTGGGATACCCCCACGGACGGCGCATTCGCCATAAAAAAAACGTAATTTGCGTGGGGTCAAGATGAATTAACAAAACACGCCCACATCTTAGTCATTTGAATTTCGCGCCCTCACGCCGACACATTTACACTACGCCGCAGTAAGTTACGGCGCAAATTCTTTCTGGATAAGGAACCTCCGCTCTAAGTTACGGCGGCGTAGTGTATCTGAGATACGCTACGCCTGCCTAAAGATAGGCAGTGCTTTGTGGATCTGGCCCGATGTCTTTTGCCAAAATGCTTCGGTCACTTCTTTAGAGGTAAAAGGCTCTTTTCACCTGTGATTTTATGGATAAATGTATTCAAGGCATTGTCATAAAATGTTCTGTCAGGAACCTTTGAGCGCCATTTATACAAGAAGTGCCATTCCTTGGAGTGAGCCGTTTTCGTCTATATGAATTACCCAAGATGTTTTGATGCCAAATTTTGGACTTAGTTCTTTGTCTTCGCCTGGAACCTGGATACCTTTACAGATTCATCAGCAGGATTCCTTATGACTATCTGATGAGCCTTGTTTGACCCTTGGGTCATTGATGGAGGTAAACGGTAGATATGTGCATTCCCGTTCGTACGAATGTTATTTTCGGACGAAAATTTTCATTTTCGTACCCGCAGAATAATGTGTACATACGAAAAAATTAAAGCACCAAAATACGAAAACTACGGGATTACGAATGAGCCGCATAACGAACAACCGCAAATACGAACGAACGATCTGACGAAAATACGACAAAACGAAAACGGCAAAAAGAACGAAAATTACATCTATAACAAAAGATTTGCATTAGGTATCCTGTTTGAATCCCCTCTCTGCTCGTATCCTCAGCCGCATGTCCACACGACATCCACAACAAAAGATTTGCATTCTGTATCCTGTTTGAATCCCCTCTCTGCTCGTATCCTCAGCCGTATGTTCACACGACATCCACAACAAAAGATTTGCACTCTGTATCTTGTTTTAATCCCTTCTCTGTTCGCACCCTTAGTCGTATGCTCACACGACATCCACAACAAAAGACCTGCACCCTGTATTTTGAATTCCTTTTTTCTGTTAGTATTTTGGATTCAACAGAATGCAAATCTTTTGCCACAGATGTCACATGAACACACAACCGAAAACACCAAAAGAAAAAGGACCCAAAACACAGAATGCAAATCCCTTGCCACAGATGTAATTTTCGTTTTTTTGAATGGGCAGTGAGTGTAGTTAGTAAAGCAGCTTCTCTTTTGTGCTGAGTAGTACAGTAAAGCCAAATAAACTTTTCTGTGGATTTTCATCTGAAGGGAGATCAGTTGGCCAGACTTTTGAACCCAAAAATGGTTTTCTGATGGAGGAGTTTAAAAACGAACAAATTTTCTGAGAACGAACAGAAAACGATCGTTTTTATGTTTGTTGTTAAAAAAGTCTGACCAAGTGTATGGGGCTTAACAATCGTTAATATGGATGAGCCGCGTGTTGAAAGTGCCGCGAATCCCGCAATATATTTACGAAAGTACAAAATGACGAAAATCCTTTTTCTGTTCGTATCTTCAGTCGCATGCCCACATGACATCCACAACAAATTGTCATAGATGTCACACAAACACACGACCGAAAACACGAACAGAAAAAGGAATCCAAAACACAGAATGCAAATACGAAACGATCGGAATACGAAAAAATCTTGTCGTACGAAAAACTAACGGGAACGAACAGGAAAACGGGCGTCTTACAAAAAACGAACGGAAACGAACCTACGGAACCATACGGAACAGAACAAAAAAAAGCGAAAACATTTTCTGTGCACATGTCTAATAAACGGCCAAGTCATGAATTTAACAGTCTATGCTTGGATAGATGTTTTATCTGTTTTTCCTTCAATCAAGTTATCCCTATGAGATTTTTAAAATAATTAAATAAAGTCTGCGAAAAATAAACGGTTGCAGCCCCCTGAGATACTTCCAAAGGAGGATAAAGGTAAAAAAAATAGAAAAAGGGGTGATGGCGCTACCTACAGGTAGTCCCAAGAATTAGTGACAAATATTGATTGATAGGGACGAACACAAGGGCAAACGTGGTTGCGGCATGCGCATCACCTGCGTTCCACTGCTACCTCGGAAGTTCCGGTTGTGACGCAAGTGCGTAGGCTCCGCCTTACTAGTTTCGTCTATGACGTCTTCTGAGGTGATGCCTACCACCCACGCCTTACGTCTTATATGGGAGAGTGATGATGTACGTTCCACCCCTTTTCCCCAGGAGTATCCAATCATATTTTACTAATCCCCAGGCCACTGCCCAGGCTAAAAAGGACTGTATGCAAAGGATGTACCCGATGTGATACTAAATAGACGGCACCTCCGGTCTCCCATATGTACAGGGAAAACATACAGGACATAATATAAAGAGGTATCTAGATATTATACTGGGTAATTCAATTACCGCTACGTAGTGAAACTAAAAGCTAAATATTACCCAATATAAAAAGGGTTATATAAAAGGCACACAAATGTCAAAATGCTAAACACTCTATTGGCTAAGGATAATAATGTCTGTATACATGTGTGTGTGACTACCACCTCATAAGTTGGTAGAGAATATATATATATACACACACACACACACACACACACACACACACACATGAGTGTACATATAACTGTAGTGGGTTTAGCAGAGATAAATCAGACATCACATAAGCTGATCATGTAGATGGCCTCCACATACCCAAACTCAAGGGAATCCTTTCCCAATGCCAGAATACAGTAAGGGACTCAGACATGATAGATTACAATTTAAAAAAATATATTAAAAACAGAGGAAAGTCACAGATAGACCCAGCCTCAAATATTAAGTTGGATTCCTTACCCACTGGTACAAAAGAATGTATGGGGGAACTATAAGCTGGTGGGCCAGAACGCCCCTAAATGAGGGTATAATTGATATGCAAGATAGAATATAATAGGAAAGATGAAGGAAACCAGCAGGTATGCAGACAATGAAAAGAAAGTATGGAAATAGGGTATTGGCCAACCCATCTCATAAATGGAAGCCAAATCCCAAAAACCTATTGCATAATACAAGGAGGTAATTGCCCCATAAATGTAAGTAGCCTTGGTAATACACATAGGGACGCATAAGTATAGTATGCCCAGTAGGCTAGATGCAAAGAAATATACACATCCTACAAAGGAATACCAAGGGTAAATACCCATATGGCCATCATATAGTCCAAGTGTGGTCCCACCGGACAAGGTAGAAACTAGGGATGTCCCGATACAAATACTAGTATCGGTACCGATACCGAGCATTTCCCAGAGTACTTGTACTCGGGGGGAAATGCTCTGATGCCTCAGCCGATACCTGGGCAGGCAGGGGAGTTGCAAGTCTTCTCCCCCGTGCTCCGTGCAGTTTTTCCTCCCCCGTGCCGCTCTTCTCTCCCCTCCCGTGCTCCGTGCAGTCTTTCCTCCCCCCCGTGCAGTCTTTCCTCCCCCCCCAATGCTCCGTGCAGTCTTTCCTTCCCCCGTGCTCCGTGCAGTCTTTCCTCCCCCCCCGTGCTCCGTGCAGTCTTCCCCCCCCCGTGCCGCTCTTCTCTCCCCCCCGTCCGTGCCGCTCTTCCCCCCCCGTCCGTGCCGCTCTTCTCTTTTCCCCCCCCCCCGTCCGTGCCGCTCTTCTCTCCCCCCCCCCGTCCGTGCCGCTCTTCTCTCCCCCCCCCCCGTCCGTGCCGCTCTTCTCTCCCCCCCCCCCGTCCGTGCCGCTCTTCTCTCCCCCCCCCCCGTCCGTGCCGCTCTTCTCTCCCCCCCCCGTCCGTGCCGCTCTTCTCTCCCCCCCCCCCGTCCGTGCCGCTCTTCTCTCCCCCCCCCGTCCGTGCCGCTCTTCTCTCCCCCCCCGTCCGTGCCGCTCTTCTCTCCCCCCCCCCCTGTCCGTGCCGCTCTTCTCTCCCCCCCCCCGTCCGTGCCGCTCTTCTCTCCCCCCCCATCCGTGCCGCTCTTCTCTCCCCCCATCCGTGCCGCGCTCCCCCCTCAATTTGTGAGGATGGAGAGCGGAGGTAGGAGCCGCTAAATCCGGCTCCTACCTTTTCCGAATGGACAAATATAAAAAAAATACCGCCACTGTCACATGACATAAAAAATAAAAAAAAAAAGTATCGGTATTCGGTATCGGCGAGTACTTGAAAAAAAAGTATCGGTACTTGTACTCGATCTCAAAAAAGTGCTATCGGGACAACCCTAGTAGAAACCACACAAAGACCCAAAACTGCGGGCAGGGCAATATAATAGGTAGGCTAGATATTAAATCCCTGAACCTTTTATGGGTTCGCTATAAAGCAATTAAGGTCTATGTTTAGGTTTAACCCCTTCGGAACCGTGGACCAAACAATAGATCCAACTGGTCTCATTTTGAGATATCAAAGTTTGCTTATTGTCACCCCTCCAGTTATCACGGATGAGATCAATTCCATAAAAAATGAGGCCCTTAGGATCTCTCCGATGAACCTCATCAAAATGGCGGGATAAATTATGTTTGGGGAACCCCTATTTGATATTGTTAATGTGTTCCTGTATTCTTACACATAGGGGGCGGGTGGTTCTCCCAACATACTGCAAGTGGTATGGACACTCTGACATAGGTCACATGCGTACTATTACATGTGATCAATTCTTTGATCTCATATTGTTTATGATAAGTTCTAGATTTGAACGTTTCTTTTTTGCTAACTCTGCACGCCAGACACCTTTGACATTTGAAGAACCCTTTTAACCTCGGACAGATCTTCACTTCTTTTGGGGGGTTGATCACATTGTGTACTATGCGATTCTGAAGAGTAGGCGCACGTCTATAAACAAACTTGGGTTTGATGGGCAAAATTTTTGTAAGTAAACGGTCCTCTCTGAGGATGGGCCAGTATTCATTTAAAATGTGCGAAGGCCATTTCTATACGGTCTTTCTTTCTCTTTGTCTTTGCAAGCAAGACATCTCTGTTCATATGTGTAACTTTATCCTTGGTTTTGAGCAAATTATCTCTGGCATATCCTTTCTCCTGGAAGTTGATCATATCAGCATGCACATGGAAATCCTCCATTGTATCACAATTTCTACGTACTCTCAATAGTTGTCCTTTGGGTATACTCCCTTCCCACTTGGAGTGATGGCAGCTAGAAGTAGGTATGTACCCATTACGATCAGTTGTTTTGAAGAAAGTCCTTGTTTGCAGCCTGTCACCATCCTTATATATTTCCAGATTGAGATATTCGATTTTATGGTGATCACACCTCCCAGTGAATGTTAGACCAAACCCTTTGAGGTCGAGCTCTCTAAGAAATTGACACTGTATTATATTGTGTTCACATTTTCTTTCACCATTTAGGGTGAGGGTATTACCCCTTGTGTTCACTAATTCTTGGGACTACCTGTAGGTAGCACCATCACCCCCTTTTCTAATTCTTGGGACTACCTGTAGGTAGCACCATCACCCCCTTTTCTATTTTTTTACCTATGAGATTTTTGCCTTTATATGAACCAACTCTTACCATTGGGCCTTAGTTGGACTTAATTCACATTTATTTATTTGTATGTTTGGATACTCATCATATTCATTCTTTGAGTATATTACTTTATGGCACATTATTGAATAAGCGCACCATTCTCAGCTTTTTCTTTCACATTTATTACGCAGTGTTTTTGAGTACACTACTAAGTGGTTGTAGCTAACTCACAGTCACTATACATGTTAAATATATATATATATATATATATATATATATATTTCTGAGTTTATTTTCACTGGAGGCTGATGGTTTATATTGGCTTAAAAATTAGAACATAGTAATGCGCAAGTTATTCCCTTATAAAAAAACAGAAAGGAATTAGCTGGCTTGGGTGCTTTCCAGAACCCCAACTATTAACCTTAGGCCCTAAGGCTTGTGAAGTGACAGCTTAAGATTCTTACTCATCTCCCAATGGTCCACGATGAGTTTGCTCAGAGGTGGTCCATAAGATTTATTTTAGGTGGGAGTGTTTTCAGAGAATGCTTCTGCGGAATCGGATTCTGCAGACCCATCCCCTTCCAACCCTAGAAAGGGTGGGAGGGGACATTCACAAGATAGTTCCTGTGGTGACCAAGACCTAGACCGTTAACCATCATACAATCAATCATTATGGATATCTGTCAATTGTTTTAGCACAGTGGTAGAGGCAAGTAATTCTTTGAATATAAGAGGTATTTGAGGAATGAGCCCCAAAAGAGTGTGATTTGATCTGGAAAGTTTGGCTGTACGCAGAGCACACCGCCAAAATCTCCTGTCTCCTGTGCTAATAAGCACACCATTTCGTCTTAAAGATAGAATGCATCTTACCTGAAAAAAACCCTCATCCAAATAAACAGACATGACCAAACCTTTGTGTTCTCAGCTCCTCAGCATCTCTGCCTGAGCCCTGGCCCCGTTTGGCCTTTTATTCTAACATCACAAAAGAAATTACCAACAGGTAGTGATGTCACAGCATGTGACCTCCACACAGGAAAATTACCATATAAGGATTTAACAACACAGGATGTGACAATACAGGAAACCCTTCCGACAGGGTTAGTTAAATACATACAACATGAATACTACAACAACATGAATACTACAATAACCAATGAACACAGTTCCTGATGAGGGCAGCTTATCTGCAGGTGTACGCCCATGGCACCACATTCATGTTGATCAGGCATATAGAGGTGACAAGAGCATACATCCGCTAAACTGATAATGCGTTTGCAGAGTGGACACATCCCCCCCATCCCCCAGGCGAACGTCTGTGCATAATCACACAGGGGCCCTTTCGCCGGCAGACATATCCTCACTCCGCAAACACCCCTCTCCAACCTCAGGAAGTTTATCTCAACCAGCGTCAGTCTTCCCCAGTCAGCTCTTTAGAGCGGGTTGCGGGAGAAATAACACTGGGTGACACTATGACAATACATATTAAAATACATCTTCAGAAAATTTCCATGACAGACTTAAAAAACAGGTAGTCTTTTGGAGCTAGAGACAGCTTGCTGCTGCAGAAAATTGTTCATGGAAGGTAGACCGTCTCCAACAGCAATGTGGGAGCTTTGTCCCCACTCCCTGTGCACCCTGGTTTCAGATCTGTCATTGTTTCACTGTCCACAAGGAGGCAATGCAATACAGTACCAGATCAATAGGGGAGGATTGGCATCCCCATTTCCCAATAGTCAGGAGGTGTTCGCTCTCAAATCTTGAGAGCATTCTGCCATTTCTGTGTTATTAAAGGACAACTTGCATGATAGAGAGCAGAGCCACAAAAGGCTCAATGTTTACCAATCTTTGTCAGGCTGCAAGGTCTTTAAGGCCTTGGCTATGCAATAGCAGACAAAGGCTCTGGACCTGTATAGCACCCCGCCAGCTAACTTGCACCATACAACTGCTTTGCTAAGGTGTGCACAACACTCGGGATCCAGTGCCAGTAGTCCCTTGCAGGCCACCTCGGTTCTTCCACCAGGGTTCAGGTACAGCCCCCTATAGGAATATCAAGATTCGTAGGGAATGGTTTGGATCACTGCTGCTAATCTAGACAGAGGATCAGCAGTTAAAACCAGTAGAAGATCAGATCTGATCTGTGTTCTACTAAGAAATGCACAATTTCAGCTATGGACATTAGCAAAAAATAAATAAAATAAATAAATAAATAAATAAATAAATAAAATAAAGCACTGCTGGGAGTGGGAAGGGTTATGCAGGGCTCAGTCAAATTATGCTATTTGCCAGTGTCCAATCATCTGGTGGTAGAATATAGCTCAATAATCCAAGTCACTGCCCTGTGATTGAGAAAAAGAAAGGATTACAGGCAAAAAAAAAAATCTTAGAAAAAAAAGGGCAAATTGTGCAGTCTTGATTCCTTGCTTGCCCCAGACAATCCAAAAGTTGTGGCTGGTGCTCAATATTTTGGAGTTGCGGCAAACCAGCACCAGTCCTGGCCGGGATGACACTCTAATCTCCCCTCCCCCTCCCGCCACTGTCCAAGACGGGGAGTGCTGGATGTGCCTGGAAGAGGGAGCAGAGTCTGGATAAGTTGGTCACACTTCTCCCTAGGAGGATCTGAGGCTGATCGGCTGGAATATGGCTTCCGGTTGGAGAGGACCATACCGCTGTCTGAGCTGATCCCACCCTCACCCTGATGGCTTCAGGTTTTCCAAGGTGAGGAGACCTCGCTCGGGGGCCGTTGCTTCTCCTCCCACAGAAAGTGGGTGCCGAGACCAGGTTGGCTGGGAGTCCCAAGACTCCCTGGCCAATCGGGCCCCGCTTCCGAAGTGCCTGGGAGGAGAAGAAAGACAATAGTGACTATTAATACGCTATTGTCACACAATTGGTGGGCTCGGTGCACTGGGCCCTGCACCCTGAGCCCACCCTTTTTTGTAGCCAATTAGAGCCTCAGGCTCTAATCATGTGCTTCAAAATAGAAACCCCCCCCATTGATATCCATGCGTCCGGCGCCCTGCATGTACATGTAGATCGCATTGATTAGGGGGGATGGCACCCCTACGTCCCTTAAGAACGGCCTGCCCCCCCCCATTTCTCACCCGCCAACTTATTAAAAATTGACTGTATCAAGACTTTCCCCAAATACTTTATCAAAAAACAGCACCATAGAGTTTCACTAATAATCCATGGGAGCTCATTCTTAACTAGATGGCCTAATGGCAGTTTGACTTAATTATGATATTTTCATTCAGGGCCAGGGTTTTTTTTTTTCAACAAACATAACTTGGAAGTTAACCTGCCATGGTGGAAATATGGATGATGTCATTGTTGACCTGCTTCTGAAAATCAGACAGGTACGGTCTTTAAAGGGGTTGTAAAGGTACAATATTTTTTTCCTAAATAGCTTCCTTTACCTTAGTGCAGTCCTCCTTCACTTACCTCCTTCGATTTTTCTTTTAAATGTCCTTATTTCTTCTGAGAAATCCTCACTTCCTGTTCTTCTGTCTGAAACTCCACACAGTAATGCAAGGCTTTCTCCCTGGTGTGGAGGGTCGTGCTTGCCCCATCCCTTGGACTACAGGAGAGTCATTACACTCTACGTTGCAGATAGAGAAAGGAGCCGTGTGTAAATAATTGTACCTTTACAACCCCTTTAATACATACCGTCACTGACTAAAATAAAGCATGCTGGACCCTTCAAGAAAGTTAGAGGCTGTGTCGGCATAATTGATCCATGACTCATTTTGAAGCAGGAAGGTCAGGACGGCAGCTACCATTTTCAGACAGAGATCGGAAGCAATCTTTTTACCAGTCCTAATAAGCATGCATTTGGATAGTGGTTTAACCACTTAACCCCCGGTCCATATTGCTGCCCAAAGACCAGAGCACTTTTTGCGATTCGGGACTGCGCCGCTTTAACTGACAATTGCGCGGTCGTGCGATGTGGCGCCCAAACAAAATTGGTGTCCTTTTTTCCCCACAAATAGAGCCATCTTTCAGGGGTATTTGATCACCTCTGCGGTTTTTATTTTTTGCGCTATAAACAAAAATAGAGCGACAATTTTTAAAACAAATTAATATTTTTTACTTTTTGCTGTAATAAATATCCCCCAAAAATATATAAAAAAATTTCCCTCAGTTTAGGCCGATACGTATTCTTCTACATATTTTTGGTAAAAAAAAAAAAATATCGCAATAAGCGTTTATTGATTGGTTTGCGCAAAAGTTATAGCGTTTACAAAATAGGGGGTATTTTTATGGCATTTTTAATAATATATATTTTTTTACTAGTAATGGCGGCGATCAGCGATTTTTTTTCGGTACTGCGACATTATGGCGGACACTTCGGACACTTTTGACACATTTTTGGGACCATTGGCATTTTTATAGCGATTAGTGCTATAAAAATGCATTGGATTACTATAAAAATGCCACTGGCAGTGAAAGGGGTTAACACTAGGGGGCAGGGAAGGGGTTAAGTATGTCCCTGGGTGTGTTCTTACTGTGGGGGGGGGGGGGGTGGCCTCACTAGGGGAAACAATGATCCTCTGTTCATACATTGTATGAACAGAAGATCAGCATTTCCCCCCGACAGGACCGGGAGCTCCCGATCCCGGCTCTGTAACGAGCGATCACGGGTGCCCGGCGGCGATCACGCCCACGCGCCTCCGGAGGCGCGCACGCGCCACTAGTGGCCACTCGTACAGCTACAGTCTCTCGCCCAGGAGAGCCGACCTGCCGCCGTAGAATGACAAGAACACCGCGTTGCACACGCACCCCGGCCTGGAAGGCCATACCGCCGGGGGCCGAGATGTGCACACACCCCGAAGGTGGGTGTCGCACCCGGAACAAGAACCACCGCCCCATGGCGTCTGCTCAAGAAATACCCTTCCCCAGCATGCCCCGCAAGGGAAAGACCCCTCCGATTGGCTGCTGGAGAGAGGCACCTCTGCCTGGACCCCTCTGGCGCCATCTGTCACCCCGAGGTGGAAAAGCACCTCTGGAACACAGAATGAAACCATGTGCAGCCCAGCCTGGCAGAGACCCAATTTACACAAATTAACCGGATGAGAGCCAAGTAACTCTCTCATCACCTGTAAATTTAAAATAGCACCAAGTACACAGGCGCTACACACTCCTCCCACTGAAATAGACACTGTCCCCAGTGTCCTATCAAAGGCATTCAAGCCTGAATGCCTGAACCTGAACTTGCTTTGACAGTAAAAGAGAGAAAAATAGAAAAGAATATAAAACTTTAAGATACAAGCAATACTTTGTACAAATATCAACAATAAGAACTATGACATTACACAACCCTAACTATCTAATCTGCCCCATTCTCCGACAGCGTTGATAGTAGGTCAACAACCTGCAAAACAAAATGAGAGAACACACACAAAAGCAAAAACAAAAACGCTCAAATATATTAGCTGTCTATATACACAGTCACTAAGGTCAGAACTGAAACTGCACCCTCTAGCCAGAGGGCGAAATTTCCCTTCCTCCCAAAGAGATATCAGTAAGTGCAAAGCATTTCCTAAATTGCAATATATATATATATATATATATATATATATATATATATATATATATATATATATATATATATATATACACACACACACACACACACATATATACATTATATATATATATTATATATACACATATACATACATACATACATACATATATATATATATATATATATATATATATATACACATATACAGTAAGTCTCTGCGGCAGAAAAAAAAAAAACTGCAGAACACCGCCCCTAGTGGTCAGTGCGCTGGTACTACACGGCAGTCCAACGTTCATTTCAGAACGCATAGCAGAAGAAGGGAGATGTAGAAAATGGCATCTTCTCCTCTGAACTTTTTCCTGGTGCTGTAAAGAAACAGACAAGACCCTATCCTAACTAACTGATCAAAACCCAACCCGAAGTTCTGCACAAGCACCAAAATGTGGATCCGGTAGGACGAAAACATAACTTTCATAGGGGTAATAGTTCTTGTCCGTGACTTCTTCAAAAGCAGCAACAGGTATGAAAATACAGGCATGAAGCCTATCTATAGAACCGTGGATCCGGCAAAGAAATTATGTCTCCTCGGGAGTTTGTGGAAGTAACAGAAAACACTTGATCCGTTTTCCCGGGACACTTGAGAACCACACGGTCACTGTAGATGTATCGACCAGGGCTCCATTCTTTCAAACAGCTTTCGAGACGATTGCCGACGCACAGAAATACATATTCTGTCTCACGGTCCTTGGCTGGGACATTTAGGTATTCCCATATAGCATTTCTGTACCATCTCTCTCTTTCCTGGTCAATCTCAAGAAGAAGGGCTGGAGGCACATAAGGGTACTCCCAGCCATAATCAGTAGCCACCCTCCGCATGACGATGCGCTGCAGACGGGCTAATCTATGCAGGATGCAGGGGTATCCAAGTCCCGGCAATACAATGGTATCAGGTGCCCTTTTGAGCATAGGCACTGCGGCAGGTATGTGGCGACACTAGCGCTGGACTCACCGACTCCCCAGGTCAGCTGCGGAATACTTGAACTTGGGGCGCTCAATGCGATCCGGTTGGAGAGTTTCTTCCTCCTACGAGACCTGTGGGCCCGAAACCCTCCATAGCCTTGGTATTCGGGGAACTCGGGCTCGAACCAATGGTCATCACCCCCGTCGTCCGACAGGGATTGCAGCTCGGAAGAATTGTACTCTTCCTCGGGCTAATAGTTACGTGCCCCGGCCGGGGCAGTAAACAAGTCCGGTAGGTGGGCAGGCAGGCCTCGACCGCAGCCGCGGGAAACCTGTGTGGGGCACTTCTTAGCAATGGCGTGCCATATAGAAACCACATTAGTAGCAGTAGTCTCCGATATAGCATCAGTTTGCGTACTAGTTACGCTGGTCACACAGTCTTTCAACTTTCTCTCATCCACTTCGCTTACCTCCGGTGATCTGGCCGGGGAGGCAGTCGATAGCAGGGTCAACAAGGATGAGACAGCCACGATCTCAGGATCAACAATTACTACAGATGGGGAGGGTTCCGGCCATGGGGCCTCCTCCTCCGCGGTCACAGTCCCAGCAATCCAGTCCACCCTGTACTCCCGGGGAGCTTTGGTGGGTGGCTCGATTTGAAACAAATAGGCCCGGTATCTTTTAAACCGGGCGAAGGGCAGGATCCGGACGACAAGCTCCAAGCAGCGAGAGCAGGACAGTCCGAGGGCCTCCATTCGAAAACAAGACGAATTTCCCCTTGGTCTGCATCCGGATCCCAGTATCAGTAAGGGGTACTCCGGGGGCAGCAGGCTTTGGTTGGGCTCCAATGGTGAACATCGGAGGCCTCAATCACTCAAACGGCATCGGGGAACAGACATGTTGCTTGTGTCTCTCTCACGTGGGCGGGCAATCACTCGGCTGGTTTGGCGCCAAACTTCACCCTACGTCTCACGCAGGGGTGGGTGGCTCCTCCCACTTGGAAAACTTTCCTTTGCACGTGGCAGGCGCACGCGACTTCACCGCACATGCGCCCAGACTTTCGCTACCTGAGGTTAACTCCTTCCTCACTACACAGTCCAACACCACGACAATTCCCAGCTCTCAATGGCGAAAATAAAACTCACAGTTCCGTTGTCAAGGGCAATAGCCGAATCCCGGACGAGCCTCCACATGTAGCGGAACCCCCCAGAGGGGCTGCTGATTTGTTTTGGGTCTACTCTCTGACCTATCCACCCCTTAAAGTGGCTCGAACCCTCCCTTGGCACACCAAGTAATTGTAAATGTATTGTGAGTCTTGTTTGGCTAAGACCACAATAACACATGTAAAATATACAATGACATGCAATAATGTTATTACCTTCTTCTGAATGCAGTTCTCAGGAGCAAACACACCTCACACAATGAATATAGTAAACCAAGAGTAACTTTACTTGGCATGTAATATAAAGAAAATAAAGCATACAACAGGTTACGAATGTATATATACACAGCTGACTCCGCAAAGAGCCCTTTGCGAGAGTCAAAAGAAAACAAAAAAACAAAGAACAATGCTAAAATACTATAAAATTTGCAAATGGCTAAAAGTAGTCTATGCTCGCGAGCTCCCCTAGTGGGCAATTACATTAAGTACAGTTGCTAGCAATTTCGGCCAGGCCTGGCTCAGATAACTTCAGAATATTCCTCGTGTTGAAATCTATTGTAAACTCGTTGGTGCACTTTAACTTGTTTGTAATCCAAAGGGTATGTAAAATAAGTCTTATGGTATGATCAATGCAGGAACTTGCGGAATGATCCTTAAGTTAGTTTTAGTCAGCTTGACTAGCGTAACTTTCAAACGTTGAATCTCGGAAGTAAGATCAATATGCAGTGCGCTATCCCAATGTATGGAGCACTAAGAGTCACAAGGCTAGGAAAGTATTGAAAGCTTGAGCCACTGCCCTTTCACCCGAGCAGGCCTAGTCCGCCTGAGTTCCTCACGACAAAACACGCTGATTGGTGATCACTCTGCAGCACACAGTCTCCGGTCTCTTTCTCGCCACTGTTACGATCGTCAGCTGGTGGAAGACTCCGGTCTCCTGAAGACACGAGCAGGATGCACTTGATCTCGTCTCCCTCCGGATGGCTGGTCTCCCGGCAAATCCAGGCCCAGGCTTCAGGCCTAGCTGCTTTGCTGAAGTGCTCTCCCTTGTTCCACAGAGGGAGGAAGGCAGGTCCCAAGAGAGAGAACTCCGCTCCTCCTCGCCTTTAAATAACCACCCCCATAAGTCTGTGCGGAGGTGTCATGTGCTCAGAGAAGCCAATGCATTATGGGAACTGTAGTCTATTTCTACTAAAGTCAATGGAGTCCTTTTCTTCTAGTACCTCCACAATCCCACAATGCATTGCTTTTGGAAGAGAAATAGATATACACATATATACAACACAACTGGAACTCCCGGGGAATTTAGACATGCAAAATTATCAGATAGTCCATGACAGCATGACCCCCGCTACATACACAGACACTAACT
The DNA here is from genome assembly GCF_905171775.1 of Rana temporaria. Lineage (NCBI taxonomy): Eukaryota > Metazoa > Chordata > Amphibia > Anura > Ranidae > Rana > Rana temporaria. The sequence goes on from NC_053495.1 coordinate 139,468,850, forward strand.
GCGAGTTAAAAAAGCCACACATGTGGGAAATTAACCTTTAATAGCCATTTTAACCGGTGTGGCTGTACAAAGACCAAACATTCCAGGGTATGTAAACTTTTGATAAGGGTCATTTGGGTGATTTCTGTTATCATTAAGATTTTAAAGGATCCAAAAAACTATGATAATAAATGGCTTCACGTGATCACTATCCTTGATTAAAAGACATGATTTGTTATTTTTAATATAAATGCCAAAATTTATTTTGCTTTTGAGCACAACTGTATGTAGCGCTCACCCCCGAAGGAGCCGCTGTTTAGTTTGGGATCTACTCTCTCTGGCTCAGCTCACCCCTGTTTAATTACCTCGAACCCGCCCTTGACACATCCAAAAAGAGAAAATACCCTGGTGGTGGGATATTGTGACCCCTGCTGAGCCGAAGTCACAATAGCAGGCACACCATATGCAATGACCATGTAACAAAAGATTACCTGCTATGAAAAACGGCTCCTTCAGGCAAGAAAAATATAACTCCACACAGTGAATATAGTTGAACATAAAGGTGTGTTTACTTATATAGAAAACTCAGAAGCAGCAGGCATAGGGTTTCAATGCAAACACAATCAATAACTCAGTCTGGTTAGCAAGGGCCTTGCAAGAATCAGACTTTAGTGTGGATAAATAGAATATTCTAAACCTAAGAATGGTACCATTCGTCTAAACTTAAAGCGGTGGTTCACCCTGCTGAACAACATTTCAGCATAAAATCCGGCATAGTAGCGCGAGCTACACTATGCCGGTCTTAATTTTTTTATCCCCGTACTCACGGTTATATCGTACATAGACGATTCCGTCTGCCGCGGGGAATGGGCGTTCCTAGCAAGAGGGAGGGTGATTGACGGCCGGCTCTGGCACGTCACGCTCCCCGAAGACAGCCGGAGTAGGTCTCGGCTCTTCACGGCGCCTGCGCACAGGCTATGCGCAGGCGCCGTGAAGAGCCAAGCCTATTTCGGCTATTTCCGGAGAAGCGTGACGTGCCACGGCCGGCCGTCAATCACCTTCCCTGTCCATAGGAACGCCCATTCCCCGGAATCTTCTATGTAGGATATAACAGTGAGTACGGGGAAAAAAAAAATACAGACAGGCATACTGTAGCTCGCGCTACTATGCCGAATTTAATGCTAGAGGGAAATTTTTTTTTTTTTTTATATAGGGTGAACCCCCGCTTTAAAGTCAGTTCTATGCTCGCGAGCGCCCCTAGTGGGCAGTCCTGTAGATTAATCGATAATCACGTGGCGGCCGGTTGGTGCACGTTAAAATTTGTAATCCACGCGTAATAGTTAGAGGAAAGAATCACACAACAGAATGTCTATGGTGGTGGAATATGGTGTAATGGAGGAGAAAAGGAGAAAAGGAGAAAAACTACTTATTTTCAAAATTGTATAATAGAAGCCAAGAAAAAAAATAAAAA